>NC_135096.1:14399247-14536747 GCF_051107435.1 Chaetodon auriga | reverse complement strand
GCAGCCTCTGCGGTTTGTCTCTGCTTTAATTGCTCAGGTTAAGATGGCCGCCCACGCCCGAAAATAAAAAAAAAAGTTCTTAACTCGTTCAAAGACAAGCAATGTCGAGAAGCTTCTTACGAGAGGCTCCGATTCAACAGGACACCCTTCAACAATGTTTTAAAGTTTCTTCATCTCGTCCATTTCGTGTTTACTTGAAGTGAAGCATGAGGGAGTTCGCTTTGATCCCCCTTTTCAAAATTAAAAACAGTCCCAACCGTGCGCAGGGAAGAAAGAAAAAAGGAGGAAAGTGCCACGAGTGGTTGACAGTCGGTGCATGTTGGTTGTTTTTTTGCAAGCAGGGAGACATAATCACACAAATAAGACATCAAAGATAGATTGAGAGTTAAAATATGCAGTTGAAAATTATTCAGATTGCTTTGGGATGGCGGGGAGAAAAATATTCCCTCAAAGTGTCCGACTGGATGAGATCAAAACTGTGTGATACCGTGAGACACATACACGAATGAGAGAGGCTTTCAGACATGTCCGGGTTTTTTTTTTTTGGTTTCAGGGGCCTTGGCAGCTCCAGTATTTCATGTCGTGGTTCCCTTGACTGGAGGGGAATCCCTTTTTTTTTGCCTTGTTTTTCTGGTCACTGGCATGCAGCTCGTCAGTATGTCGCCTCACAATGTGAACTCTTGTGCCCTGCAGGTTGGCACAGAAAAGCGACACACACAAACCGGCTGCAGCCTGCCAGCCGAAGCCAAACGCTGCACCTGCGTCATGTTTGCTGGCTCCTCTCGGTCTGACCACCCCTCCACCTGTACAGTAAATCCAGCAAAAACCAAACCTGGACACACACGCGGTCACGCCAGCGGGATGCATCAACCCTTGCGTCATGGAAATTTGTCTGCAGCAAAGCAAAGGAAGGTTGAGTCGAGGCACCGCAAAGAGAAAAGCATGTCAATGTCACATTTGTGCAATGGAAGCGCCATCATGCTTCAAAGAGTCCAAACGCAGCTATTACTGCTCCTTTAATGCAAAACCTAAAGCTTCCCGCTCACAAATTCAGAAAAAAGAAAAGTTCAATATTGAAAATAAGTCACGACTCACCATGAGAATATACAAATACTGCATTATCCTATAAATGCATGTCATTATTTGCTTGAATTAGCACAGAGCTGGCTGATATTTGCAAACATTATCACAATATCAACGCTTAACAATATCAATATGTATAGAACATAAACCCTGATTTTATTCTGGCAGGACTGCAGACCCTAAAGGCAGCCAGTGAAGTTACTTTTACTGCTTTCACACTGGACATAAAACCCGCTAACATCCACTGACATCTGGCTTTTGTCTTCAGAGGGATAGGGTACAATCAGCATTCATTCCTGCATCAAAATGACTCTGCAGCAGTCATTTATCAGCTCCAGCTGCCATTGGCAGTGATGGAAACATGACACCCGCCATTGTTTTTTACAGCTCATGAGAATAACAATTTCCACTGTTTCCTGTTTGCTGGCGGGTTTGTGATGTTGAACGTAACACACCTGGTGGCAAAAAAAGCTAAAAATGAAGGTGTGTGCTCCTGGTCTTTGAGTAATCTGCAGTTAAATTAAATTAAAAAAGACTTTCTTCTGGAGAATTACAGGGATTGAGACGAAGGTTCGGAGTCTGACTGAGAGAAAAAAAATTGCAATATTCCCACGAGAATCAAAGACACATTTTTATGTCTAACTGTGGCATCTAAGCTTAAATCAAAACCTGAAATTGGCTTCCGTGTTAGTGGTTTGAACGTTGCTGCAGGTTTGTTCTTCTTTTCCTTCGAACCCTCTCACATCACACAGAAGCCCAGTTTGGTGTTGATGAGTTCCATGATAAAGATGATGACAGCATGTCATCAATCGAGCATTAAAACGTGGGAGAGACGACACGAACAGCGTGGAATGTATTTCTGTATCCTCACCAAACCTTCGAGGGAAGCTTTGAGCCTCAGGAACAACAACAAGCCGCAAAACGCTGAAGAAGCTGCGAGTTCAGTGATGTTAAGGGACGGAAAGTTTCTCTTTGTCTGAAAGCTCTCAAATGTGCCACAGAAAGCTGAGATTCAAAGCGAGGCCCATCTCTCCTAATTAACACTTTGAAAGATAAAAGCAGTTTATTAAATCAATCAGGATGATGGTTGTTTGTGAATCCCAGCAGATAAGGACATTTGCATACTAACTTTGCAGTTCTAACCTACATTTGAGGATCTTCTGAGATTGTGGCCAGCTTCAATGTAAATATTTTCCCCTCACTGCTACTGTACACGTTTTAAAGTTTCATCGCCCGGATTCTCTGGTGGATTTTCAACTCATTAAAAAATAAAGAGACGGATAAATAAGCAAACATATAACGTCAACAGACAAACAAACGAATAAACGAATACGGATGTTATGGCACTGGAGAGCTGCTGCCAAAATCTGTGGCGAAGACGCGGCAAAACAATCTGGATCTCAACTTGCTGTTAGATATTTCCAGTTCATAACTAGGCTTTAAATTAACATGAAAGCAACAAATAGGCTTTTAAAGAGTATTATATGTGCCCTCCAGTTAATCTGGCACATACGTAAGGGCTGATTCAACATGCTCTGCCAAAACATAACTTCCATGTGAATCATGCAGTTTCTTGATAATGATTTAAGTGCTTGAAGACAGAGCTGTGGTGACTGTTTATTATATGCAACATGTACTGCACTTTTATTCAAGTTACTGCTTTTAAAATATAATCTGTTGATAAATAAAAATATTTGGATTTCCCTGCAGTGATAACTGTGCTCTTGGAAGGCACGAACTGTATCTTCCCACATTTGTACGTTTAATGTCAGGAATTTCCACGAGGGTCTTAAAATTATTTATTATTACCAATTCCATGGAAAGACCCATCAATGAGGAATTGATCCTGCCAACAAAGCCTGATACATGCTCTTCCTCTGTGCCATAGAGCTCCATTGTTGACCAAAAACTATTAAAAACAAATCAATGAGCCACATTGTAGCACTGCGTGAGATGTTTCCATTGAACTATCATGAACTGCTGCACCAAATATTCACTAGAACACAAAACGTGGATTATTTAAGCCCCTAAAAATGCACATTTCCTCCTGTTTGAGTAACATTTGTGAAAAACTACTCAACAGGATGTCACATCTTGATGTCAAGGTTTCAACACATGTGAGTCCTAAATGACCATCACGGAGAGTTAGTGGTAAATTCTTTCTTCCAGTGTTCAATTATTCATAAATGTGTGTATATCTGGCAAAGCTAAAGCCTTTGAAAGAGCATGTAGACCACAGTTGTTGACAGCCACACATTCCCACAGGATCAAAAACCCCAAATTACACAGGTTTCTACATTTTTATGCATTAATTCCCCTTTATGCTCCTTTGATTCTTTTAAAAACCGAATAGTAAGTAAGCCCACAGTTATATTTACAAGTTTGCAAGACTCGAAAAGTCTTAACCCTCTACAGCAAGCTGACATAGCATCATTGCATTCAGTTCCTGCCTTTTAAATGAAGAAAAAGTTCACACAATTAGTATTTTTCTCCCCGTGTGCTCTGGGATGAACCTGCATCATCTCATGTGTGGACAATGTAAACTAGGATATACTGAAGAAAAAGTTGATATTTCCAAATGAGAAAATCGTCCTCATCCTCATCCTCATCCTCATCCTCACTCCTTTGAAGTGCCTCTTTAAGTAAGATGTCTGCTGACGTCTCAGATCTCTTCATATCAAACCTTTCCTGCATCCTCAGCGAGAGCATTAGAGAATCAGTCGACAGCCACAAAGAAATCAAAACTTGCAGGTATTGACCGGCCTCTCATACGGACACGGAGGAAGAAAGAAACACCAGATCAATACCAGTCATTGCTAATCCTAGTACCAACACAACAGCGCCATTGTGTTTCGATGGGTGGGCCAAAGCTTTGGAAGAAATCACCCCGCACAAAGGGCCCTGTCGCCATTGTTTGCCTTCGAAAGGGTCACACACACCGTCGACCGCCGCTCCACTCGATACTCGACTTACGGGCGTGATGAAAGGCCGTGTTTGGGCTGCAAACGACAAATAAACGGGCACAAATCCTCAGCTGTAATCAGTCCAAGCTGCATTCACACAGACAAGAGGTGCAGATCTGAGAGCAGCTATCGCCGTCTCATCTCCAGTAGAGAATAGGTGAAGCAGTATTCCAGGGGAGAATAAAAAAAGGAAGTTACTTTAACGACTCTGGAGCCTTTTAATTGCAAAGGCTTGGATATTAGTTCAAAACCACTCACTTCATGCTTGGGAACACAGTGCCACGGTGCCTGCGCCCTCACCCAACACTTGTTTTATCTGCTTGCAGATTGAACTCACTTCACAGTAAAGAGAGGCCAATTAGGGTGCAAAGGGATTAAAAACACAAGGGAAAAAAAGCTTTTCCATTTCTCCACTTTTGTGGCGGAGGACAGGCTATAGGATGAAAATGCAAGAGGGGAAGAAAGCTCAGCACTTTATGATCGTGAAATTAAAGAGGAAAACGAAGGTGTGAGGTTATTTCCTGCCAGTCGTCCCCCGAGAGGAAAAAAGTCTGCCTCGTATTACTGTTGGATATCATTAATCTCTGATGTTCACAGCATTGAGATGAGGCGTTTCGGGAGAAACCATTTTCCCTTCACCTGCCTCGCCCTTTCCTTATCACTTTAGTAAAGTAATACATTTCCCAGAATGACTTTCACCCTCTTGTCTTTGTCCAAACATTTTGGGATCAGGCCCATGCGGACTGGATTTACGAGATCACAAGAGATCACACAATGCAAGAGACCATCTTTAAAGGCTTCAAGCTCTGTTTGGACGTTTTGGATGTTTGGACGACAACAATGGCGGCTCTGAAAGAGGTTAGTGTGGCGTCGAGTGTCTTCCCTTCGCCAAACAGTTTCCAAGGACGACTTCCCAGATGGTTCTGAGTAACATCAGGACTTGGGGAATCCATCTGCGCCGTGTTCGGGTTGGTTGTCAGCGGTATCAATGCTGACAATTCACACAAGCTGGGACGTCTTCAACATTCTCTACATGGTGGACCGCCTGGGATTGTTTTATTATTATTCCTCTCCTCTACATCGTCATATCTATATTGTTATGGATTGTGATCTTCTAAACAAAGTCTTCAGAGGTCTGCGTGAACCCCCTTGCAAACTTGGTGAACAGTGAATTTGGACGTGAGCACACGCAGACTTTGCAGAATGTGGTCATTGTGTCCAAGAATCTGCGAATGTGGGGAAGTCCGGACATTTGGGTTCCGACATCCTGTCCCGTTCCTGCAGTGCATTTGCAGAAATCGCCTATTTTTCAACAAATGTCAACATGTATCAGTGTTAAACTTTGGTGGGAACTCCAGAAAAGACTAATATTGCCTTCTTCAGACAGCATTAGTATTTGAAAAGTCTCTGCTTCTTGTGAAGCTATCTGGACATGACATCACGTTGTCCATGTTAGACCTGTTATAGAAGTTAAATGGGTCCACAGATCACAAGAAGCTGTTTTACAACAATGTTTTAGGGTGAATTTCTCTTTTTATAAGTGCAAATAACAATTCTGTGGTGCTGTTAAAGCATGCACAGTCATGTATAAAGAGTTCTGTGCTTTGCGTCGCTGTTTATGTCCTTCATGTAAACAGGCTGAGAGCTTCGCATGCGCAGGCCCGACCATTTATCCGTCTCTGACTTCCTCTAATAAAATGATTACCAATCTCTGGTAGTGGTTTACCTCAGACGCACCGTCCCCGGGAGATGTCCAAAGGATGCTATTAACCGGGGAGGAGGAGGTGGAGGGTGGAGGGCGGGCTTCCCCAAGCGAGGAGTGTCTTTAACATAAGTGGGGATGAGTGTAACCGGATGGTGGAGACGAGGGGGTTTTCCCAGGAAAGGCGAGAGCGGCAGGAAATCGATGCATTGTTTGTTTATTGGTCTGACCTCCGAACCTATACCCCCCCCTTTTCTTCTTCCTCTGTTCCCTTCATTTTATTTCTCTCCTCCTGTCCTATTTCCTCATCGGAGTTCATTCCGACAAACAAGTGCATTTCCATTAATATCTAAGGGCCTTTGAAAATTTCTGCTGAATAAATGTCCATTTCATTACATCCTTTGTTCCTGCTGTGAACAAACCCTGATCCAACCTTCCCCTTCATGAAAGCTTTTCCTTTTGCATCACTAAATACTCGGTTTGGTTTCATCTCTCATACCGAATACTGACTCCAGCCTTGTCTTGATTATGAAGCTTCATGTCCTACATGCATACGTAAATTTCTTGATTTTTGAGTGAGATTTTGGAAGTATCCACCGTTCAACAATGCAATCCAAACAGGAAACAGCTCAAAGTTTAACTTAACAATTAAATCATTAGTTTTCTGCCCTCTCTGATTGAAAATCTGAGATCTTGATGTTTAAAAACAGGTAAAACGCCCCCTTTAAAAGAACAAGAGGCAAAGTCAGGAGAATAAAAACAGAAGAAAAAAGTAAAACAATAAAAAAAAAAAAGTATAAAAATCCCAAAACTACACAATATATAAGATAAAAGCAAAGGAAGAAGATGTCAGACATGCTGGATTTCTCCACTTAGAGGTCAAATCTCTATGCACATCTTCATCACTGCCCTGAATCCAAAGGACGAAGGACGGAAAAAAAGAGTGAAGACCTTCCCTTCACTTCTGTAAACGTGTGGAGAAAAACTTCCAAGATCCAGATATCCGGAACGAAAAGGTCACCCGAATCTTACGACTCTTAGTGATGCTAATGGGGCCTAATTTGAAATGGAATTTTATTCACATCTTGAAATCCAACAATGAGATTTCATTCAGATGTAGCAGTCACTTTTTACTTGCTTTAATGATAAGTAGGTCCGAATGCAGGGAGAGGGGAAAAAAAGATCCCCAAGGTGCTTTGACTCTGTTCTTTTATTAATGACTTGGGCCCTTTTGTGACCGCCGCAGAATCGTTTGATGAATCATTATCGTGGAGAAAATCATCACGACTGATCATATTAAGAGGGGAACGCAGTTGTTTTGCAAGGCCTCTTCTCTTGTCCATTGTGAATTATTGTCATTATCATTAGCATGAAATGAATTCTGGCCTTTCAAAAGGGGAGCGCTGCTATGAGTTAATGTATATTCATCCGTTGTCGGGCCACAGGCTTGTTTCGTCTGTTATTGTAGCTGCTGTGAGCTGCTTTGAAAGCGCCTCCGTACGAGGACGCTGATAACTGCGCCTCGGCAAACATCAACCTTGTTTACATTAATGTCTGCAGACTGTTGCAGGTCGACTCGCGATCCATATCAATTTTGCGCCGGTGAATAAATTCTGGCGACGAGACATCAATGAGGGCTAGATCCGTATTATAGCTACATAAACAATACATTTCTGTGTGTCTACTGCCACTGAGGGCATAATAGAGCTATATTTACTCATAACTCTACCACAGAGAGTCATGTGACTGGCTGCATGGTGAGTTCGGGGGTTTACATTCCTCTCTGTTGGTTTTAATGTCACTCCAGCAGTAATGTGTCTGGTCTCCTGGCATCGGGGACATTTGGGGGACACGGAGCCCGATCGAGAGCAGCATCTGCAGCCTGCTGACTGAACGGGGCCCCCTCCAGCGCTACCTGAGCCCCGGCTGGGCCAGTAGCCACGAGCTGGGGAGGGGGCGGCTAGCGGAGCAGGAGGAGGGGAGGCAGCCGCCATCACCGTGATCTGATTTATCCTCGGGCCGGAGACTACAAATGAGTACAGACAGCTTTTTCATAGCCAAAAGACACATTTGCATCCGTGTGTGTTTGTGGATGTGTGTGTGTGTGTGATCGGGGAGGGGTGGGGTGTATCACAAGATGGAGAGTAGTTTCATAAACAGCTCAGTTTCAGCAATGAAAGGCTGACACAAAAGCACGCAAGTATAAATTGTTGCATGTGTGAATATACAGCAAATACTTTTCTTGACTCCTCAGTTCTGTTTCTGCACCGCAAACCGCTGCAGTCATTAAAAGATTTTCATAAGAAGTCCTGTACGTTTTTCCAAACAAATAACAGGAGTCACAAAGTGCTTTAAAGTTGCTATTTTATGGTCATTAAGCGGGAGTGTTTACAGATTTAATGTTACACCTCATAAGCGTGTACCTCTGAAGTGAGCAGCACATTACTGCTCTTCAATAAAAGCTTTCATAACTGCAGTTCTGCCGTTTATCGCAGCGAAAACCTCCATCTTATCAACTCATTCCTGTCTATATATGAGTCCTTATTTTCCTAAAACAAGTGACAACATCTGCCTGTGCAGTGGGGATATTTTAACCTGTTTCCAAAAGAGATCAACTTGTTTCGACGTTTATTAGAAATTAGCTGTGTAGCTGGCATCAAGACAAACTTAGAGGCAGCTCCTGTGTGCATTCATTGATAGAAAACAAGAATATAGAAGCTTGTATGGATAAAGACCTGGTGCAATAAGCTGACATTATTCCACCATATTTATATTATGAAGCTATTTTCTGCTACAGCATTTTGATATTCATGTATATCTGCGGATGACTCGGCACCTGATTGGAGTTGCAACTGCAATTTTGTCGTTGGAGGCAATGACAACAAAGCTATTTTGCTTTTGCTTGAAGCTCATTTCGCCTAAAAAATTAGACTTTGCAGCCACTGTGCTGTTTACCCAGTTAAAAAATGTAAAAACTTCCAAACCATGCCATCGTCAAACAACAGCTCAGCATCATCAAACAGCAGCTCACGATGCAACAGGAGCAAGTGAAGAACGTCAGAAAATGTAATGAGACCAGGTATTCTGTCAACTTTCTTTTCAGCATCATATTTAAATTAATAAACAGAAGACTTTTACAGTAATTCTGCTCATTACTGTTAATTTCTCAAGTCCGTTTCCAACAGTCGGCGACCGGAGATGAAGTCAGGCTGCCGACCTGAGAGCGCTGAACTTTCCAGTAATTATTCTGCACTCGGGTCAGTTCTGGACAATATGTTAGCCATCTGCTGGCATCTGTGCTTTCTCCCAGTAATAGAATGAACCCCGCAACCCCCACCTTCTCTGCACACCGCAACACCCACCCCTTCACCGGACCACCACCGCCGCCGCCACCGCAGCCTGGAGCGAGCGGAGCCGGGGGTGAAACGCTAAGCAGGTCACATGTTGTCTTTCAGCCATATTTGGGTCAGGCCTTTGGCACTGGATGAGGGGAGGCTTAATGCACGGAGGCAATGGGTAATAATCCTCCCTCCAACACTCACATGCACTGCATGTTGGCCACACACACATAAACATGGAGATGAATAAACAGAAATGCACATTCTGCACTCATATGACTTCCCTGGCTGCTATTTTGCCTCACAGGGCGTGAAATTCCTCATTTTTCTTCGATATGATCAGGGTTCATTTAAATTCTCAGGAGGGTGCTGAATACTTGAAATTCAAATTTCAACATACAGGATCGTATATTGGCATAAAGGAGAAGCTAATAGCAGCTGTAGCGGAGCATATGTTGCATGGAACATATGTTTGGAGCATATGTTTAATGCCAGAGGAAAGAGGGCTCGCACGCGTCGAGGATCACAGGTAGATGAGATCTTAAATACAGAGCAAAGAGACGGAAATCAGAGCATGAAAAAACGGCCTGTGTTCATCAAGTTCGTGTGTTAAGAAGACTGAACTTTCCTGAGCTGTTAGGCCAGACGCTTGCATCTAATATTTTGGGAAATGTATGCAAAACTCGCTGCCAAATTTGCTCCCTCCATTAAGATTAGGACACGGCACATATAGCTTGGTGGCCTTGAACGGTTGGAAATGTGTAAATTTAATACAAAAAGTCAAAAATATGGAAAAAAAAGAAACTTTCTTTTATCAGGAATTCATTAGGAGAAAACTCAGGGCGTCATATGTTTTTTTGATGGCGTGTGAAGTTCTGCGGGCAGAGGCCGAGCGCGCGGGTATGAAATGTGATCAAATTTCAAATACATTCACAGTCGTGGCAATTTGTACATTTGCATCAAACTTGTGGGGCACGGCTGACAGTAAATGGGATGAGGTTCGACACATTTGCTGGCACATTTTGGCCTCCGAGTCGGCACCGCTTGGCTCCCGCTATCAAAGAAACTAATGAGGAAAACACTTAAACGCCGATTGGAACAAATCAGCCCAGTGGAACAGCAAAGTCACCAAGAAGCAACATGAGGACGAGACCCCCAAAGGTCACAAGAGGTCAAATTTAACACCATCAGGAGATGCGGTGTCGGGCATACTCGCCGGTTTTCATCCCTCTGGGTCCAGAACTCAGCAGTCTGGGCCGTGCCATGAAAAGCCGACACTTGCTGAATGATGTCTTAAGCAGTGACACATTTGCACTTTTCTCCTTCCTCTTTGCAATCACACTAATTGCTTTCACATAAGACTTCTGCCGTCTTTTCCGGCTCAGAAAGATTCTTATCTCAAAGTGCAGTCAGACAGGCGTCAGATTTGGCTTTCTGAAGCTGCAGCGTGATGACTTCATCGTGGCTGCAGCCGCACTGGCTCCCCAAAGAAACCAAAAGGAAAAAGAAAGGCGGGCGAGAAAATCAAGGTAAAAGCTGAATGAATGAATGGAGAAAAATAACAAGTGCAGATGGTGCCATTGCAGGGGAAAGATCTGGACCACCACCATCAGCAGAACACCAAATGAAGGAGTATCTTGTGGAGTTCCACAGATCTGAAATCGTTCTGGAGGCTCGTGCTCGTCCAACACTTTACTAACACACTTCATGTTGGCTCTTACTTCCACTTGTCATCCATCTGTATTTGTGAAGGGAAATCCTGTACAAATTATGCTTATTGTTCAAATGTTGCTCATCTCGACAGTCCTGTTGCTAAGTGACTGGTAGCAAAAATCAAAAGCAATCTTTTTTTTTTTTTTTTTGCATGATGATCCACAGATTACCCCAGGTCTAGAAGTAGTGTACTTCAGTGTATAAGAAAGTATAGAAAAGTAATTCCAAGTACACTTTTACTTTTTGTGCTTAAGTTAAAGTATGTTATTTATGAAATAAATATTTTCAGATCCTCTGTAATCCACAATTCGCATGTTTAATTGAAGTGTACTTTAATTTCACTACATTTGAAGTATATTTCAGTATATTTCCAACACATCGGTGTACTGCAAGTGTGCTTTGAATGCTGTTTTTCACTGGTGTACTTTAGTAGACTTAAAGTTCAGAAAAAGGTGTTTAGCATGTATTTATACTCAGGTATACTCAAGTATTACTCAAATGGTACTCACTGACTATTTCATTATACTTAAGTATACTTAAAGGCCACAGCGTACTTAATACAATCTACAAAAGTTTCATTTAAATGTAATATTTGGGACACAAAACCAGAGTTTTTAAAGCTACTTCCACAGAAATATGGCACCTCAAGGTACCAAAAAATCCTGGACTTGGGCTTCCTGGATAACAGATAATATTTCACTGCAGTAACATCATTAAGTGCAACACACGCTGGCCGCGTTGCATCATTTGATGCCCATAGAGCACACCAAACACGCCATTAAGAGAGAAGAAGTCGAGGTACAGGAGCTGATCTGAGAAGCGTATGTGATAAAAAAAATCACTCCTTTTCTGAAGCACTAATGCACCTCAGCGCTGGGAAAAGCGACAGTGGAGCAGACGAGTTGACGAACAAGTGGAATCTACAGTCCCCCAGTTTGCAGCGCTGGAACACATCGAATACAGACTAACAACGATATTAATGTTTGCATGAAATTATGACTTTCCCTGTAAGCCCGTACAGCAGAGCTGAGCAATGTATTCGGTTTCATGTGTCCAGGTGTGTTGAAATTTCAGGGAGAAGCTCATGAATAACCTCTGCGTCTCGCTCAAAGCCCTCTCTGTGCTTACATATCATGCAAATAAAGCAGAAGAGAAGAAATGGGGAATGGGGGAGGCTGTGCATATCATCATCAAAAAAAGAAAAGGACTGCGTCTCCAAGAAGTTCAAAACCTCCAACTTCTCCCCTCCTCCTTCCACCTTCACCTCCTCCACCCTTTCATTCCCCTCTCCTAAGCACATTCAAATGTGCAGGTTTGTTTTGGGGATAAAGTCCTCGGCTTTGATCAGCGCTAATTAGACAGCCTCTGCTTTCGTTCGCTACCTATTAGGGTTGGGGAGGTTATCGCCGTCCTAATCTCTGGCCGGCAGCCAGGCGAGGGTGCTGCGATCCTTAAGGAGCCCCCTCAAAGCCGTCTAAGGTGAGGAGGAAGCGTGATGAAAGGGCCGTCTCCTTTCAGCGCAGATCAATACGCTCCTCTCCTTTGCCTATGGGGGATCAAGAGTTTGAAACGCAAAGGGGGTTTTTGCATAAAGATCCAAACAATGGTTCACAAGACATTTTTTTTTTCTCACTCTCTTGCTTTATGCTTTATACTTTCCCTCTTGCACTTCCCCTTCAACTTTCCTCTCCTGGAAGGCGGAGGAGTCGGGCTCTTTAATGAAGCTGGAAATTTGGATTTTAGTGCTTGAAGACGCCCGCAGGAGGCAAACAACCAAAGTCACACTAATTTCCTTTGGAGCATGTTTAGCCTTTACTTCCCGGATGGTAGAATATGTTGCTCATATGTATGGATTCACTTACACATTCTCAAATGCTGTTTACGGTAAACAACCGTCACCGCTCTGCCAGACGTGCATCGTATGTTGAGGTAAACAAACTTATGGATTCTCAGATATTGTGTAATGCTCCTTTAATACTCCACAATATAGAAGTGAGCATTTAATCCTCTGCTGTTTGTTCCGTACTTCATGCATGCCTAAGGAAAGCCCAACTACGCACTTCTGGCTTCTTTGGTCAGTTTAGCCTAAACAACTAATTAGGGATTAAAAGAAATGTATAATCCACATACATACAATGTAAGCATTTTAGTCTATTTATGAGGAAGTGAAACGTGCTGACATACTTTGTTTAAATAATGCCTGATTGCTTGAAATGCACACTGGAGCTGAACTTGACTCAAGCGCTTCTTCCTCCATCTTCCAACAGAAAGACAGCATGTTTTTAAAGCTGCACTAGTCACACATTTTGCATTAACAGTGGGGAAAAATGACGACACGTAATGATGCTTTAGTATCTTTCAGCTCACTGTCTTGGTTTTTTCAGCCAATGAATGTACCGTTTTGCTGCACTCTCATCACCATTTCCAGCAGCAGCAGGCCGCTTTGATGAATCCGATGTAAAATACCGACCCAGCATCAGATGCTAGATGAAGCTAGAGAGCAGCTGCTGAGCGCGGCGGAGCATTTAGCAGCTAAAGAGCCAGATATTTATGACAGGACGACACAGAAACAGAGAGAATATTGGACTTAGATTCACCAGGTGGACAGAAACATGACTCCAAATTGAGGCTAATACTCATTTACAATGAAGCTGGTTGCTAACACGTTCCCTTTAAAGCCTGTTGTGCTGCCCCCGAGTGGCCAAAAAAGGTTTCAGGTCTACACAGAGTGTTTTTCTTAGCAATCCTTTAACACTGTGCTCGAGTCGTGGGTGGTATAGAGGTTGAAGAATGGACTGGAGATGGTTGTGGGGAACAATAACTGACTTCATTTCTCATCAATATCTGATTAATCCAGCTCATTTCAACAGGACGCGTTTGACGAAGTTATCAGTAAATGTGTTTAAAGATCAAATGCGTGTTGTGTGGTTTCAGCTGAAAAGGCGTTTAATTGGAAAAACGTGGAGACAAGACGTACTGTACGCAGAATTCACCTACGTGCAGTTTTTCCCTCAGAGGAAGTAGAAAGCTCTTGTCACTTCACTCCTTTCTTCACTATTTTCACCATGATTATGTGACCCCTTTTTGCAAGTAATTTCCCCTGGATTAGAAAAACAATCAATCCAATCAAGACTAAGAGAGGAGGGGAGGAAAAAAAAAGGGAGATTTGAGTGGAAATCTCTCCAGAAGTTGTTGGCCGTTGCGGGAGAAGAGAAGAAGGAGCAATCTAGAGGGCCGGCGTATATTTCCCTCTCAAGTAATTCATTTATGTCTTCAAAACTCTTTCAGAGACCAGAGTTACTGTGCCTTTGTTGTGCTTTAAAAAGCTTAGCCGGTCTCTATGAAGAGAAGCAATGAGAACACTTTAGAAAAAGCTACAAAGGGAACGGACGGGCGGAGGAAGAAAGAAGAAGTGAATGGCACCACTGATAAAGTTGAGCAAATTAAGTCATTGACCTGCGGTGGAGATTAATAGCAAACAAGGTGCCCCAGCTTCACAAGTAATGAATATTCTTCAAACGGCGTGCAGGGGGGATGGGGAGGCGGCAGATAGGGCCGGCTTGATGCGGATGACATTGAAAGTTGCGGAGAACAGAAAAATTCTGTCATTTTTCATTTGTATGCAAATTCGCCTGTTACACAAATTAACCCCTGAACCCCGGTGTCAGTCCTCATCTTGGGTGGAAGCCGGCCCCCCGCCGGGGCCCCGCGGCCGCTGTACCCACCCACATTTCCCCTCTCAGGTCAGCGGCGGCTTTATACCCGGTTCCAGAAGGAAAGTTGAGTCACAGCTCCACCCCTTTTGTTTACTGCTCTTATTGGGCGGCGAGATGAACTCACGGCGAGAGAATATGAGACACGCGATGGCTCATCGTCATGTTTCATCACAGCACTGCCAGATATGCTCATCAACAGGCATGAAAGTCTCACTCTGAAGTGTCGTGAAAGGGCAGATATTTAGAGATTTGTAACCGCTGATATGTTTTTATTATCTGTGTCAAGAGCTGAACATCTCTGGAAAATGTTTTCATTGCCATAAGACAAAATTTATCTGCCTCGTGCAGCGAATCAGTCTAAGTGAACCACCACAGGTCAGTCTCTTCTCTGCAGTTCCTGTCACCAGGCTGGCAGGGTTAAAATACAAAATGCCGGCTGTGCAGCACCCACCTTGGCTGAAGCCGCCGCGGCGAATCACTCCCCGTTGCTTGAAGGTGGACCTCCGGGACCGAGAGCAAATCCTGCTTCACTCTGCAGCTGCTGGAGTTCACAGCATCTCCCTGCAAATGGAAATACCTCTCAGCTCAAGTCAAGTGGGATAAGACCTCCCGAAAGAGTGAAAAATATTAGCTTTACTTGTGTCACATTAATCAAATACAAAACACAGATGCAAGGCTGCATGTTATTATTAATTGGATCTACTTATCTATAAATAACAGCTCCCAATGCAGAGGCATTTAGAGCATGCTGCTCTTCATCAGACTGACTCAAACACCTGTTCAAGTAGCCACAGGTGTACTGTCACATGACCTTTTCATCAACAGGAAGTGATAAATCAGCCAACAGTGAGGAAAAACTAGTTTAACTTCCAGAAAAATCACATCCTTTGTCCATTACAGAAGGATATTAGAGTTCTTCAGCCTAAAATATTATTGCTAAATGTCCACATAGTATGTACCATTGATTACCAATAAGAACAATAACAGATGTAACCAGTACTTGATAACCGCCTGGAATGATTTGGTAGCATCCTGTTTTTAGAGCAGCTGAGCTACAAGTTCAACCCTGATCGGAGTCCATGCTATACAATGACGCAATGAGACTGTTTACATTATGGAGAAGAAAACTGGCCAAAATGAGTCCAACTTAGTTACTTCAGCACTTTCATGTTGCTCTTTGGCACCTGTCTACATGTAGAAACTGTCAGAAAACAGGTGGGGAAGGCAGAGAACGCCGCGGATACTTGAAGTCATTTCATTTTGAAGCTAATTCTGTGTCTGAGTCCTGCTCTTACATCTGTGTGTTTATCACTGTGTTGGTAAAAGTGCAGCTCTGTCCCTCGGTGGTGTCAGGAAGGAGGAGGCAGCCCTAAACAAATTTCACCATCTGCGGAGGAAGGTGGCAGCCGCGCAGTGATTGACCCCTTTAATTGATGCGGCTTTAATTATGATAATCGCCTGCCAGAGTTGCTGTTGTTTCGCTTCCCAAACACCCCCCCATCCCTTTTTTTTTTTTCAACGGTGTTTCATTTCCTGGCATCCGCGGGTGCAGGTGTCCTACAGATGTTTGGTTGCATCCCCTCGACGCTGTGCAATTTGTTAGGCACTAATCAGCAGCCACCTTTGCATTACTGCAGTGACGCGTGCTGATATGCCGAACTGAATGGAAAGCTGATGTTACGATGGGTCGCTGGAAACCTGCAAATGAAAGACTTTGGTGTCCACAATGACAAACTGGATCTCTCGCAACTCAGCAACCACCTTACAAAATAAATTTTCAGTATTTCTGAGTAAGATTTGATCCGAGGGCCTTGAGATTCGTGTTATAAATTCATTTTTATATTAATTTTGCTAAATTCTCTTATATTGGCTTGATCAAAGAGTCATCATGCACCATCATATTAATTTCATACCACATAATTAGATGTACTGAAGTATTTGGCAGGTAAAATGATGAACCATTCACGCATATATTTCATTGCAAAACGTCATAAAAGGAACTAAAGGGGCCAGAAGTTTTGCATATTTTAGCCCGCTTACTGCTTTAACATCACAGCTAGCCATTTCATAAACAGCAAGGCTGTGTTTAAGAAATCTGAAAGCACTCCAAGCGTCTCATGGTTTTTGATACTGCCTCCAATAATCTGACACTCTGATCAGCAAAACTGTGCATGTGATGAGCGGTGAAGAAACTAAAGCTTGTTTCTTAAATCACCTCGATCACTAAAAGACCTTCAAAAAATCCAATCTTGATTTTACTCCAATCAGTTTTAGAGCACTTAACATGACTTGCAGTGTGACATGTAAGCAAGCCAAATATAAAATGTGCCATCAAAGGTTTGTTTTCTGACTGAATTACACTTTAATATACTGGATTTCTTTGTTCTACTCAATAACCGAGCATTAAAACTGACTCCAGATTCATGTCAAGCTCATAAACATTTGAAGAAATGTTTATGAACTTGAGCAGCACAACACTGCAGGTATTTACGATGTGTTTTGGACAAACTGGATGCTCCTTGTTTTGGAAATATGGAACTTAAACTTCATATTCCCAAAGTGGAAGTCTGTACTTTTTGGAATAAAACTCTTTAAAGGAAACCCCTCCCAACGCCACAGCACAGTGGCAAAAGCAGTGAGTAAAATGGGTTTAGACAAACAAACAAACAAACACACACACACACACACACACACACACACACACACACACACACACTGAGCGGCCACCAGTGGCTCTGCAGTAAGTTTCCCTTCAAAGGATCCCCTCAGGATAGACTGTGCGCGAACATAATCCAAGGCCCCTTTGAAGTGCACACTTGAAATGTCTTTTGGCTCGGCTGCTGCGAGTGGCATCTCAGCCCTTTGGGTTATTGGAGAGGAGAAGCGCTCCTCGGCCGGCTCGAGGTGGAGAGGCAGCACCTGGTGGTCCCCGCTGCCTCTCCTCGCCACATTTCACACATTTAAAGTACACTGGGTGCTCGTCTCCTCAGCCGCCTCGCGACCGCAGCCAAGAGGTATAAACGGTGCTCTCGTTTTCTGCCGGATAAAGCACGAGTACATTTTGGAGTGGATTTTAATAAATCCAGTGTGGCTTTGTCGCACAGTGGAGTTTCACTTGTACACACATTTCTCTGCAGGCGGAGTTGCTCTGAGGGCAGGAGCAGGCCTAATCTCACTGGTGTGGCTGAGCCCAGGTGGGTGGAGTCAGCTTTTTACACAGTTTTTAAAGGATGAGCAACATTTGACACACCAATGAAAAAGTCCAGAACTTAGCAAGGAGGCAGCTAACGTGACGGCTGTTAGCACTCTGCTCCGACTGAACTAACCAGCTCATGAATTGCTTCGATTTCGGACATTCCTGCAGCCCACATGAGCTCACATCTGACGCCAACAATCAGTGTCGATGCAAGACGTGAATCTGTGTCAAAAACCAAGCTAATATTTACTTTTTTAAAACCAGAACCACAATCTTTCACATAGACAACACAACAAATGGACGTAGCACCGGGGTCTGAGGGGTGAAGCCAGTGCAGAAGTCTCTTAAGCCTGCAGTCTTTCTATTGGCCAGCAGGGGTTGCAAAACTGAGAAAATGAGCTGATTCTCACATGATTTATCACTTCAGTAAACAGTTCCTATAGTTTCAATAAAGCAGGTTATGCTTTACGATGTGTCCTCTGGTTTTCAGTCAGATCCAATCAGCATTGAGGCATAGCCATGTGTATCATCCCCAGCTCCACCCTCTCATCCAAATATGGTCACCTCTGGCTCCAAAACCCAAGATGGCAACAGTCAGGATGTCAACTCAGGCTGAGATGGTAAAAATATCAGCACTGCACATATAACGTCACTTCACGTAATCCAGGCTTCTGCTGAATTGTGCAATATCAACATTATGTCTGGTGATAGTTTTGGCATTCTCTCTGCCACTATAAGGTTACTTCATCTTATAGTTAAATATGTTATGAAATGAAATAAAGGATATTTTCTAAAGCCACTTTATATCTCTAATCCACAACTATTCAAAGAGAAATATTGCACTTTTTACTCCACAGCATTTATTACAGCTGCAGTTACTTTACAACAAATTAAAGCATATGATGAGAATATGATTCATTAGAATGAATGAATTGCTTCCATTTAATTAATTTCAGTTGGTACCAATTGAACAAGGTGTCCATTTTCCTTATAATTAGCACCAAATCACATGGTTCCTTCCAGGAACTTTCAGATGAATTACAGTTACATATCAGTTACTCTTAGCTGAGAGCTGCAACAGCAACACTCCAAATGCATTTTGTTGATTGTACTTTTATACTTTAATGCAGGTCTTTTACTTGTCGTACAGTATTTGTACAGTGTGGTATTGCTACTTTTACTCGAGTAAAGAATATGAATATTCCCTCCACCACTGATGAGAGAATCCCATTGTAATCTGCAGATCAACACAGCCCGACTCCTCCACAAGAGGCAGATAATCAACCCTGGAGTTGCTCGGCCAATTGAAAATGTGATTACACACTGAGAGCCGCTGACCAGCCGACACCGTGTCAAGAAGCGCTGCCTCGCAAGCATATGTCAGGTTTTCATTTACTGTTGTTGTCAGCTGCCTCGGGGCGCCGTGTTAACATCCCACCTGCAGGTGCATCTTTGGCACAGGCGACTGGGAAATGTACCATCATTTAAATTCACCTCACACGCTCATTTTATGCCCCATTGTAGCTTATATGATTAAAGTGCTTTCCACAAAGAAACAATAACTTTGCTGAAAGTACAGCATGTTTTAGATTTTTCTTCCTGTCGGTTGCTGTCTGCTTTAGAGGTCAGCAACATGAATTGATCTGCATTTGGATAAAACTCTGGCACTTTGACCCCTGCTCTTGTTCCTTGTAATTTTGCAGATTTTGGACTCAAAGCTGGAGCCAAAAGCCTGAAACGTGATGCTAATGCAAAGCGATAACTTTCAGACATGTGCCAGAGAGCAGCAGCGCTGTGAAAACCGAGACATGTAAGGACTGCAAATGTCTGAACGTTGAACTTCTGAAGCCTCAAACTTTACTTTGAAACATCAGATCTGTCTTCTGAGTTTGTGTTGAGAAATGCTTGTATGCATTGCTTGTATGTGAGGTCTCTGGATGCAAAGCTGGAGAAAATACACATTTGTTACCTGATGAATCGCAGCAGGAAAATCTTCTTTTGGAAGACGAATATCAGACCTGTCCTTCAGAAGCGAACAGCTCCTGGAAAAATGGTACATTAGCCTTTTAAAAGATGAACATGGGTGGGTGTACTCAACCTATTTAATATATAAAAAAAAAGACAGAATGGCCCTTTAAAGGGAAGATTTTCATGTAGTCATTTGTGTTAGAATTTTAACCAGTTTCAACCTCAGAGATATACAAGTTTCTCAATTATTTCTCAATGTTATTTGCTGTATTTGTTAACCTATAACACAGAGGGAAGGAGGTGTGAGCCGGGGATAATGAGTTATTCTAATTTACGGCTGTAATCTTTTAGAAATTGCAGAGAAAATGTTTACAACAAACTGTAGTGTATAAAATCAAGCAACACTTACATTTAACTTGACTCAAAGCAAGTCAAATATCAAAGGTAAGTTAATAAAACTATTAAAGAAGCACGTTCTAAAAAGTAACCTGAAGTAACAGTGTGTGAGCATCTGTGCGTCTTTGACAATGTGTGTATTCTTAGGTGAGCCCGTGTGTGTGTATGTGGTCCGAGGGAGTGTGTGTGCGCCAGCCTGTGTGTGCACGTGTGTGTCGGTGTGTGTGTTCTCTCACCATCTTAAGACCCCTCTCAGTAAAGGCGAGTTTCCAGGAGGAAGCGAGTCGTGACCCTGGAGTCCATCATGGCGATGGAGGGATTGAACAGAACGCCGCGGGCTGCAGAAATGATCGAGGAAGTCACTTTCATGCTCTGCTCCGCTCGGTTCTCAGAAGAGGAGAAAAAAAAAAAAAGGAAAAACACCACCAGGCTGGACGCAGGGAGAATGCTGAAGGAAGACAAAGAGGAAGATGGAGACAGGAGTGACTCTGTGGAGAGAGGAGGAAAAAAGAAAGAGGAGTTCAAATTCTTTGCATCTGACTTGTCATCTCATCTTGAATGCAGCTTTAAAGCATTACTACATTTTATGATTTAAAAAAACTTCAACCAGGCACAAGCCAACAGGCCCAAGAGGACGCGGGACCCCGAGGCCAGAGCCGGTCCTGGTCAGGTTTTTTTTTTTTTTAACACCTGATCTGGATCAGGGCAAGTCGGATCCAGTATTTATATTTGTCATGTAAATGGACTTTTTCTTCCATTTTCTAGCTGCAGATTGCTTATTTATGCTCCAGTGAGCCTCCATTTAAATTAATAAAGCAATATTAATACAGAACGGCTCTGAGACAATGTAACCTCCATTTGCAGGTACTTTGCATAACACCTTATATTGTGTCCTGTGATATCTGTGCAGAAGGGACTGTCATTGCTGCGGCAGAGAGGTTTGGGAAGGATTTAAGTCCGAGTTCATCTTCAGCCTGAGCAAAAGTTGCAAATATGAGCACTGTTTTAATGATGTGCTCTTCATGTGCATTGCTTTATGTGAGCTTGCATGCCGGGCTTTAGCATTTATTTCCTGTTTTCTTGAATATCTAGTGTTTACGTCTGTTTATTCTATGCTAAACTTGGTGGCAAGATGCAATAAATATCCCCATGAGGGCAATAAAGTTTGACTAAAGTTGAAAGTGGTACTATTTGGAGCAATCTGCATTGTGATTTTCTACTTCTCACACTTTGACTTGAAACGTTACAAAAAGCTGTTTTATACATACATGTGAACTTATGCACACTCAGCTCTCAAAGACACCACATAAAGTGAGTAAACGGGTGAAATATCAAATAAGCTAAGTTATTCACTAGTTAACTGCATTAACCAAGATCTTTAAAACAAGTGAAAACAGAAATTCTGACTCCCGCAAAGCAGTTTTATTCTTGTCAGTGTCGATCAAACTGCTTTATGCCTCTGGAAGCATTAAGTTTCTGAAAACCAGCAATAAAACCTCGGCAACAAGTTATAATAGCTTCTTCAGATAATTCAAGACATATTTTGAAATTTTAAGATATTTCCTCAATGTCAGACAGAATTTTTTGCAGTGCACTTGACATTTTAAGTTGTGAATAACTGGATGTGTCAAAAGTTGTTAATACATTCAGTGGCTGGATAATAGACAACATGCATGCACGGAAATCTGGACTAAATATGGTGCATTCCAGGTTGTAATTCGCCTTTAAAATGGTCAAAACTTCAAAGCATTATTTTGTAAGAGTAGGTATTTCTTTTTTTCCGAAAGGCGGATATCTGGGTTTGGAACAGAGCTCATGATGACATGTTTTCTAAATCCTCTGCCCTCCCTCGACACAGTTTTGAGGAGAAGTCTGCACAGAGGAAAGAAAGAAAGAGAGACAGTGTATGTGAGTGTGGTCGAGGCAGCCGGTGGGAGATTAGCAGAGTTTTCTGCGAATGATCCTCGCCGACTGGCCAATCTGTTCAGCCGGGGCCTCGAATTCACGCAGACGGCGCGAGTAGTGACACCAACTGCTGCGACAGAAAGGGAGAGCGAGCAGGAAGTTCCATGGCACTCCGCCCCGTCACGTGACCGGTCCTCGCTTGGTCCCCGTCCAGCCATCTGTTTTTTTTTTTTCTTCTCGTTGCTTCTCTGTCTTTACCCCCGCTGCTTCCGCCACCGTAGTTTTTTTGGTTCCTCCCCTCGCTGGGTGGCAAACAGGTCAAAAGTGGCCTTTGAGAGAATATCTATGAATTATGGGCATGATGCTTCCCTGCTGGTTTAAAGTGGCGAGGAAGGAGAGAGAAAACACTTCTTGTTGGATAAGAAATAGTGATAGTCAAGGTTAGTTCTTCAATAGCTTACAGGGGGGAGTCATCACTGCAGGTTTGTTTTCACACAAATGAATCCCACCCCTCCAAACTAGATCAGGATGAAGCAACATGTATCCATGAACACCACACATCATCTTAACTGCCCATGGTTTGCGAGTGATGAATCACGCCGCTCATCTCGATAGTTCAGACTCAATGTCCAGGCCGACAGTTTGCAGTGGACCTGAGACGCTTCTTCTGGCCAACGTCCAAGTTAGATGACGCACTTCAACGATTCGTCGAGATGCCTTCAAAGCATGAACGTCCAGACTTTAAGCAAGCTGCAACCTGAGTTTGGGAGAAATCTAAGCTACAAAAAGTTTGACTCAACCTAATAACCTTACTTATAATACACTGATAAAGCTTTCTATGACTCTGGAGGGTGCTCTTTTTTATGTTTGTAATGGTGGTAAATAGGGAAATAGTTCCATTCAAATCTATGTTTAGGCAGATTCAGAAGAGGAAAATCACAGTACACACAAGCAGAATAACTCTGATTTTAACTCCAGACAAAGTCCCTCTCGACCCAGGCACATCTCAGGCTGTTCCTGGGGGCTTGGTGACACCTCGGCTCCACCACGCACTTTTCAAAACTTTGCACAAACAGCTGACAAAGTTGGCAAAAACCAGCAAAACCCTAAATCCCCTCAGTATGAATTAGCAAATAAAGTGCACAAAGCAAAGTTAGAACACTGACTTTACAATCCGTTCTATCTGTAAAACACACTGCGGGTAAAACCTCTAAAAGTCCAAGTACACTAACACCCACTGCAGCACTAATCCAGCCGGGGTTAAAGGTTCACTTCCCTCCTGTGAACTCTAATCTCAGATGATTCTGATGGAACCTCCACACTCTGACACACTGAGTCAGTGTTCATTCGGTGATTTGCACCGTGTTAAATGAAGACAGTGTCAGCTACACAGAATCCATATGGAATATAAAAAAGTAAATGATTCAGCACAGATAAAACTGTAAGACAACAAACATAATTGCGTTTCGATGTCAAGCCTCTTTGCGCGGCTTTCATATCCCGGATCATTTGCCTGCATCGCTTTGGAACAGAACTTGTTTCAAGCGGCTGCCTTTCTCTCCAATATTGTGCTAATGCATTTAATTTAATGTTCGCAGACGCCGTAATTGGTATAATATTGCTCTATAATACGTTGAAGGAAACCTTAGCATTAAGCACTAAATTGAAATTTTGAAGCGAACGGTGAAAACGACTGTGGGGGCAAAGAAACCCCATTAAATGTAATTTGTTCTGCATGGCTGTGGGGGTAATGGTTACCGAGACACTCCTTTATTAAGTCGAATAGGTAGCGAGGTAGCTTCGGATTTGCTCTCTCCCTCTCCCTCTCTCTCTCTCACACACACACACACACACACACACGCACACACACACACACACACACACACACAGGCGTTATGCTGTCGACACACTGTTAGTGGCGGTATTCAGCAAGGTGTAAGCTGTCGCCTGCTGTTATTCCAGCCACAAAGGGAGTGTTGAGCAGCCACTGGAGGATTGCTGAAAACACACACACACACACACACACACACACACACACACACACACACACACACACACAAGTTGTTCCTGTCCCTTAATACCACTTGTATTATGTCCAAGGTGAGGTTGAAACTGTGGAGACAGAGTGCAGAAAGAAGAAGGACTGAAAGGAAAAAGAGGATTGTAGCTGCAGAGGAAGAGGAAGATGAGGAGGAGGACAGAGGGCAAGAGAGCTGGGAGGAGTAGAATCAGGAGGGTGAAGAAGGAAGAGAAGTAACATGAGGGGGAGTATTGTTATGGGAAGGGAGGAGGAGAGGGAGGGAAAAGAGGAATGGGGCGGGTTTGGAGGAGGAAGAGGTGGATGAAGAGGTGAGGAGCGAGGAAGAACAGGAGAGAAAGATGGAATGGGATCGAAGTGGAGAAAGAAGAAAAAACAAGGGAGGACAATGAGGGAGGAGGGCAAGAAGGAGAAGGAGGAGGAGAGAGCATGAGGAAGCAAGGGTGAAGGAGGAACAGGAGGTAGGTGAAGGAGGAGGAAGAACTGGAAAGAGAAGATAAAGGGTCTGGAAGAGGAAGAGGAGTGCAAACACAGGAAGAGAGGAAAATGAGGAAGAAAGAGGAGGAGACAAAGGTAGAGGGGGAGGAGGATGAAGGAGAGCTGAAAACTGGGAAGAGTAAGAGCAGAAGAGGAAGAAAAGGAAAGAAGAGCTGGATGAGGAAGATAAAGAAAAGAGGGAGAAAATGGAAAGGAGAAGGGAGGAGTAGAGGAAGAAAGGAGAAAGAGGAGGAGGAGAACCCGAAGGCAGGTATACACAGAGGAAGAAGATGATGAGGAGAGGAAGACTGAGGGAGAGAAGATGGGGCAAAAAAGGAGAGGAAGGAGAAAATTAGAACTGGGAAGAAGAAAAGGGATTAGAGAGAGGAGGAGGAAGAGGATGGATAAGAAGAGGGGGCTGAAGGAGGGGCTGGAGGACAAGAGGAAGGGGAAAAAAGGAGGATGAAAGGAAAAAGAAAGAGGAAGATGAAGATGAAGAAGAGGTGAAAGAATGAGAAGGGAGAAGAGAATGGGAGACAATATCCTGGTGGAGGAAGAGAAGAGGGAAGGACAAAAAGGAAGTGGGGAAGAGAGAGCAAAGAGAGGAAGAGAATGAGCAGAAAGAGGGAGGAAGGAGGAGGTAGAGAAGGAAAGAAATGGCAGAAGAAAAAGAGATGGAGGAAAGGTGGGAAGGGAGAAAGAGGAGAAAGACAAAGAGGGTGAAGAGGATTGAAAGGAAGGAAAGGGGGAGGAAACAGACAGAATAGCACGAGGAGAGAGAAGGTGAAGAGGCAGGAGGAAGACGAGGAGGTCCCAGCGGAGGACGGCAGATCAAACACAGACTCTAAGTCAAACTCCGCTGAGGGATCTTAAACCTCCTTTGTAATTGGAATTTAAAAAGTTAATACAAAGACGCTCCTTCAGTAAGATGTCTTTAGCTGATAGAAAAAACACGAGGACGACTTTTTTTTGTCCCCCCAGTGATGTTGAAAGCAATCACTTCCCTTCAAGCAGGAAAATGAAAGGAAATGTGTTCGTCTTTGGTGGAAAGATCATCAAAAAGGTTCAAGAAAACAAAAACAAGCAGATCTCAGATGTTTGGGGTTTGGGACTTTTCCATTATTTCCATTTTATTTTTACTTTGCGCCACACTTCAGAGGGAAAAATTGCACTTTGACACCTGGAGTAAATTGCACATTTTGAACACTGAGCTGTCAAATACAAATCACTTAAATTAGCTTATTGAAGGCGGGACTTTAACTTGTCATATGCAAACCACCACGACTGTGCAGCGTCCCCTTATACGCTAAAAAAAAGAGGAATTCTAAATGTGGATTTTCATGATTGATGAGCATTTAGCTGAGAGATTTATAACGCCTATCTGACGACTGGAAGGAACCAGATTCACCAGTTCTGTTGCATTACTTCACTGCAAATTTAAGGGTAACGTCACTTTACCCAAATCAGTAAAAAATTCAACGTTATGTCAGAATAACAGCGGTACGAGATTTATCTTCCAGTTGCAGGCTAACTCTTCTGCCATTGTTGAAGTCTGCTGTGTTGGCTGCTGTGGTCTGCGTGACTGTGGGGGTAAACAGGTCTGTTAGCATGACTGGTCGACTGGCTTGCTCGCCACAGGCGCTCGCGTACCGCAGATGTTAGGCGGCTTTGAATACAGCCATAATAATTTTGTATTGGTCTATTTATCCCTTTACTTAAGTTACAGATCAGAAAAATGCTGCTGACGTTGTCGATCTGAATGTCACCACGCGCAATGATCACAGGTCAGAGTTCCACTTTTGCGACTGAATTATGTTAAAATTGACAAAAGACACGAGTCCTCCAGTCAAAATAAGCATTTTATGCACGTCAGTGTGACAGCGCTTCGTTCGTCATGTACATTTTGTCATTACAGTGACACGATTCAGGGTTTGATTTTGATATTTTCCAATGCTCCAAACAAAGACGCACTTTCTTTTATTTTGAAACGTGTGTTTATTTTTCGGTGGGTTTCGTCAGTCATGTGAGGAAGGAGGTGCAGCAGAGTTTTGCTCAGCGGAGGAACAGATGGGAGAAACTCGCCAGGGGAGGATGAATTCCGGTCAAAAAGAAGGTGATAGCAGAGCGTGACCGCCAACATGTCCGCCACACACTTCTCCCTCTGTCTCTGTGTCCTCCTCACTCCCTCGTTTCTCTTTCGAATTCGCTCTTCCCTGATTTGCCTCTCGACTCGTCCGCTCCTCCATCATCCTCTCTGTTTTAACATCTTGCATTCTGCCTCTTTTCTGGTGGTTTCAGCCATCAAATCACAAACATCCGGGTGTCCAGAGCCTTCACACCAGTTTGTACGTGATGGGAAGGGTTTGGGAGTGAGAGATGGAGCGAGGGGAGGTGAATGCACTGCCAAACCCCCCATGTTAACCACTGAGATCTTGATAAGTAACAGGGGAATGGGAAATATATTTATAAATGTGCCTGTGAGGGATATTTGGCTCAGGGATGCTTTCAATATTTGCACAGGCCTTTTATGCAAGTGTGCAGTTCACCAGAATGTGTTTTTTTCCATATGAAACTATCTGAGCTTTTCATTTTTTGTTCATTTCTGATGAAGTTGGCTGCTTTCCAAACTCCTGAAAGTGAGAGTTGTGAGGGTTTTTTTTTTTTCTCATTTTGCTTATGAGCCTTTTTAGCAGCTCCTGGCCAGAAAGCGTTGTAAATCCCCCTCCCGAAAGCGGTGGTAACTCTGGGCGATTAGGAGCCGATGCGGACCCAAAACGTGACTTCTTCACCCGGCGAGTTTGTGGAAGGCGGATCATTAAGAGCGAAAGACTGAACAGGCAAACTTTGAAGCAGTCCAACATTTAAATGAGGGTAGAAACCAAATTCTGCACGATAAAAGAAAGAAGTTCAGGGACTTTTCTGAGAATGATTTGAGTTTCAGTCCATGAGCGTTGTCATCGTTTAGGATGAGTGACAGCAGCCTTCAGTGATCGCCAGCGCAAAACGAAACATTATCCTGCTTTTTAAAAGGACATCAGGTGAACGGAGTGACAGACTGGATCTTCTGTCTCAGAGAAGAATGAATCAATGGAGCAAATTGTTTGTGTGTCGAGTGGGTGTGCGCAAAAAAAACAAAGCACAACTCGAGATGTGTTTGAAGGCTTTTCAAGTCCTGCCGACAGGTGTAGCCATCATAACAAGCCTGCATCAATCACTTCATGACATTTGTTTTTTTTTTTGGTTAACTTATTCAGTTTGAGCCATTTTCCATAAATGTTTGAAAAGTTGATGATGGAAAAAGTGCATTTTTGCTTGCGTGCACGATAACAAATCATCGTGCGTGTGTGAAAGCAGGGTTTTTAATCCAGGTGAGACTATTCTGCATTACAGAAGAATTCAATGAAAAAACCGAAAGTTTTGAGTTGTTTGCTGGATTTACATTGCAGAAAGTGCAGCACAGCATCCTAAATTCATTTCAAAAGCCTTCCACTTGTGTGTTTTTCTACATTTAATGTGTGCTGGGGTGGAATCCTGATGTGTTATTCTGATGGTCCCAGCTTGTGACATGCAAACCCCCAACACAAAGTTACATCTGCATCCAAATGTGCACGATAATGTTCCCAAAAAGTTTCCCAAAGTGTTCTGATGAGTCGCATTTTAAAGCAACGTGACAATGACATTCCCCCGAATAAACAATATTAAAAGACAATTTCCAGATCGGAGGCATAACGCAGGAGTTGGAACAGCGACAGCGGCAGCAACACCACGCTTCCCTTCAGTCTCTGCGTGTCATGCAGAATGACATATTATGAGGAGGCAAAGTGAAAGCAGCCTCCCAGTAACATTTCCCACTCTCACATGTGAATACCCAGCATGCATTAGGTGGCTGTGGGTAGGTGAGCCTTGGGCTAAATTACGGCTCCACGCTCAACTGTGTAGGAGGACAGTTTTTACCAGGCACCCAAGGGCCCACATAACCTCAGCTAAGGCTATTAATACAGAGAGTAAAATCATAAACCCTGTCCTGCAGGGACACACATAAACACCCAAACTGTATGTATGTGCGCAGGCGAGCAGAGGAGAAAACCTCACTTTCACACATTAAAACATATATCTCTTCAAATCTGTGTATTAACATGCACGTGTACACATCAGGGTTAAATCAATACACTGGTTTTATTTCCTTTTGGATTCATGTGACATATTCAATCCTTCAAAATAATTCACCTATGATTTGTTTCGACATGATTAATTCAATTTTAATTATGCATTTTATAAATATTTCCCTTCCATCAGGCAAGAACTTGACCTGAAATTAGTTGAAAGAGAATTCTTGATCAGATTACACATAAATAATGAATATTTATTATTAATTAGTGCATGTTATTTTGTTATTATTATCACTGGACTTGTGTCAGCGGAGAGCTGATCCCATCGTGTTTTTTCAGTTAGATTCTAAAAATACCTGAGGAACTTTTCAGCATCAGAAACGGTTTAAATTTGAACATGTTGAACGTTAGACAAACAGCCGAGAGGAAAGTTTTAGTATCCATGCCCAAAGCATACATTTTTTGTAACCTTGCTTCGACAAAAATCATTGACAAATGTTAAACTTACAAGCAGCCTTACAAGAACTTCGCCAAAACAAAACAGTCTAAAGTTGCCAAAATTTTGATTTAAGCCTGGAACGATCTGATCAAACTGATAGATATGGCCTAATATTCTCTCTTAAATTCCTAAAAATGAATGTGTACATCAAAGTTTTTGGGATTAATGCTTACGTTGCTCACATTGTGCATAAAACACACACACACGTGAGCAGATGATATGTGTGCCATCCTGCTCCACACACACATTATCATACACACCCATACGAGCTAAACCCCTCCCACCAGCCTCTCGCTCCCCTGTGCTTTAAACAGGCGAACCCAACACACACACACACACACACACACACACACAAGGAAAACAGATGCTGCTATGCGCCAACACATGCAGAACTGGATGTCATTTCTTTAGCATCACGTTGGTCATATGTGCTCTCTCTGCGTCACATGCCACACAAACACACACCCCAATTATCCAAAAACTCGGTGTACTCTCATTAGCTGACATGGTGCGCGCACACGCACACACACACACACAAAATATATGCTTGCTGGTTTCAAACACTTCTTGGAGGAGGACGCAATCTCATTGGATGAGGTGAAGTCAAGTGGGTGGGGCCAAAGCAGGGTGTGCTGATGATAGGAAGAGAGGAGGGATTTCAGTCGTCTGCGAGGCTGAACTCAGGGCAAAAGGCAAACAAAGAAAAGATATTAGAGAGGAGGAGACAGAAACAACACCCTTCCCATGCTAACTTGTGAAAGCTAACTAGCCGTGCTAAACTCTAAAGATCAGATTTGACTGGGGTAAAGCATGGGGCCCTGTGTCGTCATCCACAGGTTTCTCGGGCTAAAATTTGGGTCCTAGGAAAGGCAAATGTGAGTAAATAGGAGTGGAGGTGAGACGAATAAAGTAAGAGCAGAGCCACACAGCTAAGTTAGTTAAAGTCATCCCTCCAGCTTCCTGTTCCGCACCTTTCATGTTGTTGTAGAGCAAGACGTTCTGCGTAATGCATCTGAGAATGATCACATCATGTTGTTGGCTGAGATCAAACGTCTCTCAGTGTGCAATCAAGCCACGAGCCGAACAAAGAATAGCACCTCCACCTCCGGGGGAAAAAATCAAAAAATGCCACAGAATGATTAAAAAAAAAAGCCTCAGTGTTTGATTGACAGGTGATTTTTGGGATCTCTTCGTCCATCACGCCTCTCCTCTGAGACTCTTTGTTTCACGGCCTTATGTCACCAGCAGCAGATTTTTCCTTTTTTGTTGGGGGAAGGGGGGTAAAGGGAGCCACCACAAAACACAGCCGCAAGCTAAAAGGAAAATAAGACACATTTTTGAAATTAGCGTGTGTGTGTGTGTGTGTGTGTGTGTGTGTGTGTGTGTGTCTGTGTGTTGAAGCAATGCCACTAATGATACTGCTGACTCTGTCTCTTTAGTCTCTTAACTCACCATCTCACACACACATTTTACATATCTATACGCACACATGTTGGCAATCAGACCAGCTAATGATAAGATTGTCCATCTCTCTCTCTCTCTCTCTCTTCAACTTTCTCAGTTGAACACACACACACACACACACACACACACACACACACACACACACACGCACACACACATATGCTGCTTGAGGCTCTTTGGCGCAGCACTGTCACTCTGCCATACTGAGGAGGCAGGTGTTAATTACCGAGCGAAGAGGGAGCTAAAAAGGTGGACGGCTCAGAAAAAAAGAAGAAATTGGACACCCTCACCACACACACACACACACACACACACACACACACACACACACACCTCGTCACCACCTCACACACCCGCAGCAGCCACAACAACACACCTTTGTTCCCCAATTAGAGGCCCCGCAACTCATCATTTGTCTCTCAGGAGTCTCAAAGTGCACCACAGAAGAAACTTTCACCAATTTCGGTTCATGCTGCAACTCAAACTGAACCCAGATCTGATTTTTCTGATGCAATGGCATCCAACATTGGAAGCGTTTCTATCTTCTGACCAGTGGATATTTTACATTGCCTCGGTATGTGCTGACATTGGCTTGCATCTTCTCATTGGCAACTGATGGTGGAGGAAGATGTGTACGATTAAGAGGGCTTTTGTTCTGTATTCAGTATGAGTCTGATACTGTTCAATAAAACCATTCTGGGAAAACTACAATCATCTAAAGTTTGAGCTCGGCTCTTTATTGGAGAATTTAACAGTGGTGCTGTCTTTCTGCGGGTCTTACGATCAGACCGTTGTTCCCTTTTTCATGTTTCTTTTACTTGTTATTCTTCATTTCGTATTGTTGTCTGATGCTTAACATCTCTCTCTTTGTATAAACCCTTTGGCTTCCATCCTCCCCTGCAAAAATCAATCTGGCTTTATTATTTCATTTCTTTTTACTGTGATGTTTTAATTTAGAAAAAAACAAATGAAGCATTGATTTCCCTCTCGGTTGGTTCAGCAGCACCTGTGGTGACTGGTGGTAAAACTGAGTTTTAATAACACATGTCCACAGTTCTGTTAGGTGACACATGTCGCCCACTGGGGGCAGCGAACACGCCTTGAGCAGCTACTCATAAATGCCATAGAAGAAGAAGAAGAAGAAGCTGTTTACAGTGCAGCCAAACAAACTGTGGGCTGAGAGGATTTATTGCGTCACATTGTTTGAATAAGCAAGACCAAAGCAGAGCGTCAACACCGTCGTCCAACACAATAATACTGAACTCATGATCAGATGTCGTCTGCATGCATCGTGAATGCAGTCGAGGCGGAATCCGCTGCAAAGAGTGAGTGACAGAGAACAAATACGATGCAAGGCTTTTGTCGCATACTGAAATGGGGTTTTGATATCATGAAAACCGCAGAAGAACTCCAGCCAGTTCCAAGAAGAACTCCATCATGAGAAGACAGGGAACAAATTAGGAACCTCCAACATGTGGGCGGGCCTCAAGAAAACTCTTTTTCATCTTCTAATAAGAAAACCCGAAGTATGGCTGGTGGCTAAAGGACGTGAGCTGTAAACGTCCTCGTCAGGGAGCCGGACGACAGACGTGCAGCAAAAATGGCTGTTGGAGAGGAAGGAATCCCAGCAGCACGGCGTCATCCACCAAAATGGAGACGGAGGAGGAATTCGGGTGGTGAGGGGGGGGCAATTTCGACCGGAAATTCAATGTGCCATCACATATGGGACGCATAAGCTCTGTTCTTTATACTTTCTGTTTGTGTGTGTGTGCGTGAATTTCAAAGTAAGAGCCCCTGTGCATTTGAAGGTATGCAAAGCTGGCGACATGTGTAGCCATCATAAGGTCTGTGTCTATCTGCGTTTCATTTTCGGTGAGGTGGAGGGGTGGTGGCAGGGAGGACGACGGGCGTTTGGAGAGGGTGGAGGGTGTAGCTGTGTGTGTGTGTGTGTGTGTGTGTGTGTGTGTGTGTGTGTGTGTGTGTGTGTGTGTGTGTTGGGGGGGGATCTGAGGGCGCCACAGGTTTGAAGCAGATGGGCTCTGTGTCAGCCATGACAGGCGGCCAGGCTTCCTTGACTTCCTCTGCACATTTTTGGAGCCCAGCACACACACTGATACACACACACACTCACTCTCACACACATACACACACACCCCTCCCTCCACATCTCTCTGATCAGGTAAATCTGGGCACCCTGTGGAAAGTTCTGGGGGATGAATTTCGCCCGGGGCTGTGAGTTTTGTGACTCGGCCCCATCTGTCACAGATCTTCACCGGCCTCAGCTGCCAGGAGCGACTGCACCTCCTCCTCCACCACCTCCTGCTCCTCCTCCTCTTCCTCTCTCAGAATGAGAGATACAGCAGGGACGCAGGGGGAGATGCGTTGCTTGTGCAGTAATTCGCCACGTAAAGACTACAGTCTGTTATTTGTTGAGCGCTGTTTACCTGCGCTGCTCTGCTGTGCACACACAAACAACAATCAAGGTACGAATCAAAAATATGAACATGAATCAGTCCATACTGTAACAGCTTGGCTTTCAGGAGCTTCCTGTGGTAAAATAATATCAGTTTTAATCGTCGGAGGGCCTGCAGAGTCCCACAAAAACACCTCAGTGAGAAGCAAAAACACAAAATGCACTCAGCAGTTCTACCAGAGGCCGAATCAACAGAGTATTTTGACTAAAGAGTAAAAATTCATTCACATTTGCTGGTTTGCTTTTTCTCTTGGGATGAGAATAATTATACAGCAATATAATATAAACAACTGGCAAGCTTTTAAAAATATAATTTGAGTTATTGATTCTATTATTGACTTAACAATAAAAAAAAAAACTGACCTGTTGCATTGAGAATTTGCAAATGGAATTAATTGCTTTTGATGTTCATACATACAGTATTATGCATCATATACAAACACACACACACCACCACACATTGCTGGTGAATCTTGACGAGCAGCATTTTTAAATAATTTAGCACCACAAAGAACGGCACAAAATAGAGTTAAACAGGACTTCACATTTAAAAAGTGGCATAAGAGAAACCCTATTTGAAATTTCACTGACACAACAAGCTGCAAGGTGAATTCCAGACCGCCAGGTTTCAGCATGCAGGTCTGGGATCTGCTCCGTGAAAACATACTTAACATAACCCCAGAACACCACAGATGTTCCCTGACCGACAGACGAACTGACAGCCTGAACCTTTAAAGAGCATCAATTCAACGGGAATGACCACTGCTGAACAGCAAAAGATTAAGGATGACTCTGGAAACGTACCCCGTGCACACATTTGTATTATGACAAAGCCCTGCAGCAGCACAGCGAGGGTTAACAGCCCAGAGGAAATGCCTAATTCATCCTCTTTGGTTTGGTTCCTCTCCGAGCTATTTCCTGTTGGACGAGGCCTACAAAGCACTGCCAGATCAACGAGCATGAATCATCTCGATATAGACTGCTTTTTTTTTTTTTCTTCTTCTTACAGTTACACTTAGCTGTTCAGCTGATGCTTTTATCCAGAAAAAGATCAAATGTGCACAGCGGAGGAAGGAGGTGGAATTCCACAAACGTCAGGATTACGAGGAGCCAGCAGTGAGGAGGTCAAAGGTCAGAGTCGTCGTGTTCATAAGATACGTGTACGGAGCATTCCTGCGTGTTATAAGCGATGGAGTGTGACAGAGAATGGATGAATGGGGAAAGATTGGGTGCAAGGAGAGGAAGAATGGGCGAGATGAGGTTTCTGTTCTGATATTGTGTTCGGATAAAGAGTGAAGCGTGTCTGGAATCACTAGAGGCTGTAAGAGCAATTTGTGGGAAAATGACTGAGAATCATCTGTCAAAATTTCAGAAATGTAGAAAAAAAAAAATCAACAAATGCTGCTTTAAATATGTCTTTTTTAAATAAAGTCTCACTCACTTAAAGGAAATGATTAAAACCTTCAAAATAAAAAGAAAATGCGTGCAGGCAAAATTGTCATTAGAAGCTAATTTGAATATATTTTCCAGGAATCTGAGGTGGACTCTTATTTTGGTGCTTTATTTATTCCAGTTCTCTACATTTAGTGCAAGCTGTCACTTCAACTACCACTCAGCGTCTTAATGTTTGCTGGATTTGCGTTGCCTTCTTCTCCAAATTTCTGCTGTTGAGTAAAAACCTTGCATCTCCGTGTCAACTTTTCAGGAACTAAGGAAAACTGACAGCGACACATTTTGCTTTACTTAAACTGGATTTGAGAGGTTTTTCAGGAGCCAGACAGTTGTGGACTTTTTTCATCTCTGCGGAGCAGCATGACGCCGCTACATCAAAATGACCAGAATTGGAGTTATGAGGTTTTCACAGGATGGCAAAAACAACGGTGGATCTCTCATTTTTTGGAAGAAAACTCTGCAAACGTTCCTTGGAGTGGATGGGATGAGGAGATAACGAAACAGACGGGAGGTTTTACAAGCGACCGAAATCTGCTAACGGGAGCCAAGCAAAAGCAGAAACTACAGCAGAGGCCAGAAGAGAAGAAGAAAACATGGGCCTCTTTCAAATCAGAAAAAAAAAAAAAAAATCTGACAATTAAAAGAAATAATTGGAGAAAGGCGGAGGAGTAAAATGCCTTTTTCTTCTTTTCTAACAAACTAACTAATGAAGAAAGTCTGGGGTTGTTGAGGACAACTCTCACTAAGAATAATAAAAAAAAGTGCACCTTATGAAACATATGGACACTTGGCACATTTTTTGGCACCCACTTAATAGTTCCACTCCCAAAGTCAGATTCTGTGGTTTTGAAGCGCTGCCGCTGCATATGGAAGTGTTAAAGTTTTTGTCACCTTTAATTGACATCACATTGCGTCGATTGAACTTTGAAAAGTCGTGGTAAACACTTTCCCCCGCCGGTGCGGATCGACCCGTGTGGGGAAAAGCCTGCCTGCCGCTGCTGCTGCGTTCTGGTTCAGGCCTGGCACTTTTCACAGAGTTTCAGCCAGGAAGGTTTTCTTCTTTGTCTTGCTCCTCTGTGAAGATAGTAGCTCGCGGTAATGCGGGGAGTTTATGTGAAAAGAAAGGAGAAGCTAAGTGCGCTGAAACGGCATATGACATCAAAATTAGGACTGTGTGCTGTGTGAAATGGAATAAGTTATCAAAAATCACTCAAATTAGGTAGGTTGGCTCTCCCTTCTGGGCGAGACGCAGATCTTTGTAAAACAGCGCTGGGAAACAGAGGATGTGGGATGTAAAACTCCGGTTAGCAGCCGGCTCTCCCTTGGACATTGGTTTTTAAAACGGAGGGTGTGGGCGGAGTGACGAGACACATGATTGATTAATGACTTACTTTTCCACTTAAAGGCCACAGCTACTTTTTGCTCGGCTCCAAGTCGCATTCATTTAACTTTAATTTATGAGGGAACGCTAAGGTAAGGCTGGATCGGCGCTCGTCAGCTCACTCAGGAGACAAGGTTGGTGTCAGGAGAGCCTTGGTTGTCTTGGTAGAGAAAATAGTGTGTGTGTGTGTGTGTGTGTGTGTGTATGTGTGTGTGTGTGGATGTCTTCAGACTGCGCGTTTGAGGCTGCGTCATAAATAATGCACTCCATCTAAAAAGGGAAGGCTCTCCAATTAATGCACAGACAAATGGAAAAACTGTGAAAAGGAGACAAGTTTGCACACAGCAAAATTCTCTTTTTTGTCCCCTCTCGCCCCCCGTTGTGCAAAAGTACTCTGTATCACCTCAAGAAAGTCCAAGAAAGAAGCAAAAATCTGTGTAGTTTGGAGCCTTTTAAGCGCCACTGTGCTAAATTCAGCTCCGTTATGTGTTTTAAATCCAGTTTTGTTCCTGCAGTCTTGTACAAGTCGAGTGTTGATTTCTTAAAAGTTTGGCTTCGTTTCCCTTTTATACCAGACTACCTTTAAGAATGCTTATTAAAAAAAAACGTTTCTGTTCCATATTTTGGTCACCTTCTGCTTTTGCACATTGCCATATGTTGTTTTTCTGCAAGTTTTTACATTTCATGGCACCCCGAGATGCTTGGAAATGAGATTTTCCAAATGTCAGAGGAACTATTTGGTTAATTAAAGGTTAAAGACATTAAAAAAGCAAGTTGTTTTTGGTTTCTATTCCCATATCCAAAATAGGAAATATCATCATTATGCTCTTTTTCATCTATTCATTTGAAACCATGTGTGTCGCCACTGTATGAGCCATTTATTATGGGCATCAAGAGGACAAAAAGCATTTTTAAGGACTTGAAAAGAGAGAAAATGAGCCACATTAGCTGCTTTAACATGTCAGATTCGATTAGCGTGATCCAGAAACAGACGTGCATGACAGGAAATGTGGAGTTCACGTTCAGCAGGGCTGTTATTAGGACTAGTTCCAACAACCTGACAGTTATTTAGGTATGCATGGCTTACTTTTCCCCCTCATAAAATTCACATTCACTTATTTGCATGTAGTACCTGAACATATGTTATTGAACTTCCTCCTCTGCTCTAAAAGCCTGCAGCTCTGTTCAGGTGTGTGTATCTAACTCAGCTGCAGGGAACAAAACACAAATGCATATTTTATGGAACAAAAACCTCAAAGCCAAACCTAGATATTAGTCACTTTAGTAATTAAAAATGCATATTGCTCTGTGCCGTCTCACATTGTGCATTATTAAAGACAGATTTTTTTTTTTACCTCCTCTTCTCAAACTTACATCGGCTCAAAAGGATTTTTAATGCAAAACACTCCCTCAGAGTGGCTGTGTGCACTTCACTCGACTCCTCTGGGTGAATTAGCAGACTTGTAGCAGATGAGAAAAACACGGTGAATTTGTATTGGCAGGAGTTCCTGCACAGGTGCCTCAGACAGGGTGTGCTAATTACCGCAGATCACATTTGCTGGAAAGCTGCAGAGGAGTAAATAACATACCTGCGCCGCAGCTTTAAAGACAAATAGTATCATTACAGCTTTATTGTGAAATCATAAAAGGATTATGTCAATAAAGGGAGCAGGAACTGGTTTCTATTAACAGTCGAGTAAAATTCGTGCAGTGATTCTGACAAACAGGTTTATGACTAAATGTCTTGACGTTAAAAATAAGGAGAGAGGGACAGACTGTATCATTTTTATGCATAAAATCAAGCATCTTCTGAAGGTTTGAAATGACTGTTTTATATCAAAACGGACATAATGTTTTCATTTACATGAAAGTCGACCATCTGTACTGTAAAATCTGTGCGGCGTGCTGAGCTGGAAATGACACAGCAAATTATTTGTCATGACGATGCAGAAAGGGATGGCAATTTAAATGATATGGCCAGGTCTAAAATCTTTAATGCTTTCTCTTTTCCTTCAACAATTCTGCACTAAAATTTCAATATTTCTCTCTGGGTCAATTAAAACAAATCAGACATCAGGAGCAAGAGACGGGACATCGAGATAAAGAGATACTTTTGGAGATAATAACTCTCACAAAAGTCCTATTTGCACAATATATAAAAATAAAATTGTTACTCTTAACTGTTCTTTTTATTTGTCCTATATTAATTTCTTGATTATTATTAGAATTATTGTTGTTGTTGTCAGTATTATGTGTGAGGTCACATGAGGCTGTAAAAGGGTTTATTTGAAATAGGCTTCATATAAACAGGTGCAGGCGACTACGTTCATGTTTTGAGTACATGGCAATGCATTATCAAGTACTAGTAAGTGCTCTACATGAGTTCAAAAGTATTCAGAAGAATTTCAAAGAGTGCAATGGCAAATTGACAACTCCTTCATGAGGGTTTCAAAGTGAAAATTTGGAATAAAAGCGCGAGAACTGTGCAGAGAAATAAATATCGACATCATCAAAAACTCCATAAGCAGACAATGGAACCTGGATCGGTGACCTCTCAGATATCTGATGAGTGAATTATGTCAGTATTACCCTTCACGGATGAAGGGTGAGGACTGTAAACATTAAGATAAAATATCATAAGCAGCTTTTAAATTGATCTGTGCGCCGAAATCCAAACAACAGTTGAGTCAAACCAGGAGAAAACTTGCCAAAACTAATGCGAGCCTACACAGTCAGCTGAGGTTAATGCATCACCAAACGTTCAACTCCACAATTAAACGCTGCTATATAAAATCTAATTATTATTACAAGCGCAGGCTGCACTGGCTCCTACATATCTTTACTGTGGATATTCAAATTCAAGTATAGAATTACAAGCTGCTAATTCCTTCAAAAGACGACCAATTATGAATCACAGCGAGCCGAGCAGCACAGATGCAGGCATTGATTCCACTCACGCAACAAAGAGGAGGTGATAACACACGCGCGCGCGCACACACGCACGCACACAGACGCACAATACCATTACACACATGCTTGAGCAAAAACACCTACAAGAGCTGAATGATATATACATGTGCTGCGAGTGTACGCACGTGCGCGGGAACACACAGCAGTCGGTTTAGGAGCCGAGCTTTCACAGTGTCACATATTAGTCACAAGGCGTCTTCCACATAAAGTTTACACTGCCTAATCTATTACCCTCTAAATGGGATTTTAATTGAATTGGCGTCAAAACGACAAACAATGACGCCTCTGTTGCAATTAATAAAATCACAGTGCAGAATCTATGAGGCTTGATATGAACCTCCATTCAAATCAAGTTCATTAATGTAAATGCAAGCCATTCAAAGAGGCTCCCAATTTTTCAATCGCACCCCCTCCCCTCAGCCCAATACCCCCCCCACCTTGATAGTTTGATTTTGAATAGGAGGCCCAACAACAGAGAGGGGGGGGAGGGGGGGGGGGGATCAGATGTGTTGGTTTTGTTCGGATGAAGATGAAAAGAGGATGATGACGCCTTTTTTCTTCAGCGATACGGAAACAGTTGGCGAGCATTGACAATTATCGATGCGTGAAGCCATGAAAAACATAAATACAACGAACATATTCATGAAAGTCTCCCCAAAATCTAACTTAGCATTCTTCGAGAATATCTACCAAATTACAGATGACTATGGGAACTTTGACATTTGAAGAAGCAGCCGATCTACGGTGAGAAATACTTATCATTACTCTTCCAACAAAGCGGTTACACTGTTTTTGTTTTTTTAAATGAGAGCCCTTCTGCTACCAGTGGCTGAGTAAATACAATGAGGTGATTAAAAGAGGGGAATGCTTTAAGCGCGGCGCTAATTAAATGGGTATGCTAATGCTGTCATACTTAGCAGATGGAAGAAGAATTACTTAAGTGTAATGCACATGTTATGGTATTTTCGACATGACATGGAGGCCCTCGTGGGATCGCTCGCTGCCGTCACATTGTCGTGTTTCACAACCACTCAACACACACACACACACACACACATGCAGACACACACCTTCAGTGACACTATCCAGCCTGGAAACTTGTGGGTGTGTGACTGTAGCCTCCCATACACATACAGTGACACACACTGTACAGATTTACATCAAATGTGTCATTGCAGTTATTTTAGTGAGAGGAAGGCACAGTGGAGAGGAGAGGAGAGGAGAGGAGAGGAGAGGAGAGGAGAGGAGAGGAGAGGAGGAGAAAAGTCTTAAAGGAAAACATTTTGTCCCACTGTCCTTTCTGGCATATTTCATCACAGATTGGAGTTTTAGTTGTACAAACATTCCTTTAAACCAGAGCTGCTGTAGAGACAGATGTAATCTGATTGGCTAACTTCGATGGGGCCAAGGATTTTTTTTTTTTAATGGTAAATTCTGAAAAGCCCATCAAAACATCCCAGAACTCTTCTCCTGTGCAGCTGCCATCATTATATGCTTTACGGTACATGCTTTAGTCATCAAACATATTACGGGGTCATGGTGAGACACACTGAAGGCCCTTTGCCACCTGCTTGGCTTACAGACTTTACAGGTGTGAATCCTCCTCTGGACCAGGATCCGGACCAAACAGCCAAACGCTGGTCGGATGAGACGAGGTGGTTTTTTTGGATGCTTTGGACTTTCGGACCAATTAAAGGAAGTTTTGGCAGGCTGTCATCAGAACAGCAACAAAACTAAACTAAGCTAAACTAAATTAGCTGTGGTAGCGTGTGGGGAGAGGAGGAGAGATGTTTTCATGTTTGAACTCTGACAACTGTCGATTCTTATGTAGCTGAGCATGTGCAGGAAAGGGTGTGTGTTTGTTGTCCAACCTGTTTTGAACGTCCATGTCTGTTTTGGAGCTTATCATTAAGTTGAACCAATTAAAACGCAGCATGGCCGATGACAGAGCATCACGTGCTCTTTCCTGATTAACCGGTAAGTTCTTGTTATTAATAAGTGGTCGTCTGCAGTAAGCACAGGATGCAAAGAATAAGAATCAACATTTTGATCTCACCTGAGCCAGGTGTAGCAGTAGAGTACTGCACATAAAGCAATATAAAATAATGAATAACGACAAGATAATGTACAAAGGTTTAAGTACAATCATCCAAGGTTTTTTGGTTCAAATGAAAAGATAGAAAGAATATGAAATAAAATCTACACCGTTGAGAAAGGTCACAAAAGGCATTCATGTTTTTTTGTCCACATTTAGAAGCAACGTTTCTGGCGTCGGTAAAGAATTCTGGCTACAGATCAGGGATGATGTTATTAAAAGCAGGTGTCAGCTTTTTGTTGCAAATGATGGACGTCGCACATGATGCGCCGTCCCTCCGTAATACTACACACACAAACGGACTACGTCTAAAGTGCTGGAGAACAAAGCCACCAGGCTGAAAAAACAAAGTCTGAAACCTCCAAAACGGTCGGGGAGAGCCGGGGGCCCATCAGTCCACTTTCTGTCCAAATTCAAAACGCCTTCATTATCGCCGTTTCCCGCCCAGAGACCAGCCCAATCAGGCCACCACCATCACTGCTCATCTACTTTATCTGCATGTTTCCCTAATTATGGTCCGTGTTTATTCCCTGGAAGACCAACATCCAACAGAGATGGCAGGTTGTGTAATCAAAAGTCTTTCTCTTGGGGATCCCAAAATGTAACCGCCTGTAAATAAAAATTGAATATTTTGGAACTTCATCTGGGGAGACACCATTAGCGTCAAAGTGTTCTGACACATTTGTTTATTCCTGGAGCTTCTGAGGGTGTTGTTTCTGTCAGATGTAAACCACAGAGATCTGCAAAAGGTATGATCCTTAAAGAAGTTACCAAAAAAACAACGTGGGCTAAGGAAAGACAGCTGGTCGCGCCGGCTTCAAAGCAGGGCGAGAAAAAGGACGTTTTCATGCTGCACAGGAGACTTCACAACACCTCTGCCATCAGATTTCACACAGCAAATGCAACTTTTACGATTAAATTATAGAAAGTTTGCAATTTCCTTTGAGGCAGAGACACACATAAGCCTTCTTCTGGCTGCAAAACAAGACATGTAACCTGTGTTTTTAAGGTTAACAATCATGTTAATAACCACAAACCTGACATGCAGACATTAATTTTCACAAAACGAGCCAATCTGATTAACGAGCAGTCGATACATAGGCCCTAAAAATCAAACCACACTCTGTCTCGCCGTTAAAACATGTTTTTTTCCCCCTGCAATGATTATAAAGACACCACATGATCACAACTGATATTAAGTCCAATCAAATCTACTTATCAAGACCTGAGTGCTGCAGCAACAGAGCCGGATCATACCTGGACCCGATCAGATGCTGCCTGACTCGAGTTCCTGATCGATTGGATTTCAATGATCATGTTCTCTTAAATCAAGTTATCAAAATAAGTGCTGGTTGTTGCTGAAGGTTTGCATGTTAATGAGCCACCCGAAGACATGTTGACACTTATCAACGCAGCTATTTTTGCATTTGTTGCTCTGTTTAATGGTTTTTCTTCTTCCCACAAATAACTGGTCAAATAGAGACAATATGAGCATTTCGCTGGGAACAATCGCCGAGGAAAAAACCGGCTCAACGGAAACACTTTGCCATCAAATTGAACATCACAGACTGATGAGATCAAACAGCGGATGACAATCTGAGGGTGGGTCTTTTCTTTAAACTGTCAAACTCTGGGTGTGCACTTTGTCATGGCGTTCTCTCCCACACGAAGACAAATAAAAGGAAACAACATGAATCAGAGACAGGGAGCCTCCAGCGCTGTGTGTGTGTGTGTGTGTGTGTGTGTGTTTTGTTTTTTTTTTGTTATTATTCTCACAATGCAAGTACAACCTGGAACAGAAGCTTAACACGGTCAGATCAGCAGCCTGCCTCTGTGTCGGGGATCAAACGAGCACACAAGGTGAGGGAACTCCAGTCAGTCTGGATTCCCCCTGAAGATTAGCCCGAGGCGATAAAAAAAGAAAGAAAAAACCCCTCACAAATCGAGGGGGCGATATGAGGCTGCAAGGCACATTAAAAAATGTCACGTTTTTGAACCATTTGGTAGGGGAAGTTAACCAAATATGAGTGCGGCGTAATGTTCCTTTAAGCTGTCATTTAAACTCATACCTATCATCACTCGTGGCCTTAGCGTGCGCGGGGGTACTGATGATCCAACGAGGAGCGCACAGTTGATTAACTGCGCCCCATCCAAGCGTTGCTTTCTCTATTTCTGTCAGGCCTAATGGCATTAGATCAGTAATTATAAGATTATTCACAGTTCACGCGGGCCTCACTGTTAACTTTTGAGATATGAGACCATTATCTTCTTCTAATCTCTTTTTCTCTGAATTACAGCGCAGATTCATATCGCCGTTTTGACGGCTCGTATGTCGCGCCCGTCCTCAAACTGGCACACTGTGTCTTTGTTCAGGTTCCTTTCACAGCTTTTGATCACAGACAACTTCTCTTTTCTGGAGCAGCTTTGAAAGAAAAAAAAAAAGTGCTAAAGGGAGTTTGTACCTACAGACTCAGTGGCTGTGTTTGATCACACATTTATGGCGCTCTCTGTTAGCTGTCCTGTGTCTGCATGAAGGGATGGTGACACAGCTTTGAAGTTCCTCTGATGTACTGCGAACGTTACGATTTGTTCACTCAACAAAACTGGAACGAAATCTTGACACCTAAGCGATACTGTACATACTGTACCTTTGGATCGGTAAGAGTTACAACACTCAAGGGAGTCCTGAGAACCAGCAGGAGTAAAACTCTCCCCTCCTTCCACTATGGCTGCCTTGAGGCCTTTAAGCAAAGCACAGAGTTTCGCTCTGTGGCTCAAGTTCAAGCTTCCTAATAAGGGTTTTCTGTCCTAACAGCATGAAGTCAGACTTCAGTCAAGTCATTATCAAGTCTGTTTCTATAACTGAGTCCTTAAATCAAGTGAAACAATCTGTCAGCGTGATAACAATATTTCTAAATTCTCTAAAATTTTAATTTGTCTTCATTCTAATGCAGCAACCTGCCTCGGGGGCTGTTAATACTCTAAAATGGACACGGACAGTTGGGCGTCTGCATACGCAGATTTATTCACAGCACATGCTGCATGCAGGGTCATAAATTTTGGGCCAATGGTCCACGTGGACCCTCAAGGACCTGGGCAGATGACAAAATTTACATCACACAAACCCACAATGTAGGAAGGAAGTACAGTTTGGGCTTTGTTTCAATATACAGCTGCAAATTTTAGGAAATTTTGCCAAACTGAATTCCCTTCCGGAGTTGAAATACTCAGCTTTACACACAAATGATCAGATGAGATGGAGTAAGATGGAGATTCTTCTGCAGTAGAAAGAGGTTTAGATGCGAAACAGCGCTGATGACTAACGTCTGTGAACTACAAATTTACTGAAACAGGCAATATTTTAATGTACGCTTCACTCTTTTGATGTGATTTTTCTGCAGTGCAAACACATACGTCGACTTTCTGTAGCCCGTCCTCATCAGGAAAACTGCCATATTATAATCTGTGCAAGTAAATTATGATGACCCATATTTACATATACTGTTAGGACCAACCTCTAGTGGCCGAAGTAATTACAATGGGAGCAAAGGAGGAAGTCAGGCAACATTGTTCAAGGAACAAGTCCAGATGAACGGGTCATACAAACAGGACTTTCACCCAGAAGGCTGCTGTTATATAACACACTTAAGTATTCTAACATATGGAACAATAACATTTTAACCCAAACCACAAGCTCTGCGACACCAAACTGCGACTACTTCACAACCATAAGCACATGACAACGAAGGTCTGGTACGCCTGTTGCTGGACTCATTGGCAATCAACCTATTTCATCGTTTTTTATCTTTTCAACCACACAGCTGAAGCCAAGGTCAACGTAGAGCACAAAGAAGCAGCTAAGTCATTTAAACCAAATTTCACAACAAAAAAACAGGACAAAAATGCTGGTGACGACAAACCTGAGGGAAAAAAATAAATAAATAATCGGCCTTCATCAACCTCCAGCCCAGTTTGCACCAATCAGAGGCCACGCTCATGCATTAGAGGTCACTTCCTTTAAGCCGAGCCTCCACCGCTCTGCCTCTCATCCATCGACTCATCAGAGGAGAGGCAGGCTCCTCAGCCTCCCCTGTAATTAAACACCGAAGAGGAGCCGTCACAGCGGGGAGCGCCGGCTTGTTGCTCCCTGGGGTAAGGCAGAGCCACCACCAAAGATGAGGAGGAGGAGATGAAGAAGGAAGCTGCAGCTGAAGGGAGCCTGAAGGTTACAGGAAATACATACATTGTAGACTGAGGCTGTCTGTTCTGGTCTCTATATTATCTGGCGTCGACCTTCCCCCAACAAGTTATGTCCAAGAACGCCTCAGCAAGGCACTAACCTCTTCTGGAGGAAGCTTCCTGTGCGGGATTAGACTGAAGTAGTGTATTGCAGTCAATGGCATCTCAACGAGTTTGCATAGACAATATCCTGTGAATGGCCATTTTTCATCATCTCAAACAAAAAGCATCCATGTTTTGTAAGAAAACTAACACTAACTGATAGTTTTGTCAAATAGAAATCTGACACCCGTTTGGTTGAGCTGGGTTTCAGCTTTTTGGGGGGTTACAGTGATGCTAAATCATGTAAATAAAAGTTCTTGAGCTTTGTTTGCTGGGTGATGGTTCTACTGGTTCTCATGGTCTGTATTTTTTTTTTTTTTTTTTGCACACGTTGAATTGAATCAAAATATATTTCCACACAAATAAGTGAATTTGCAGTGTAGTCAGAAACCTAAGCCTTGGCTTTTGCTTGGCTCGTATCGGTGCCCCTCCAGTTCCCCCTCCAGGGTGGCCTCATCAGTGGGCATCAAGCAATAAAAAGGGATCAGCGACCATAACAGGGTACAAGTATTAAAATAAATATGTCCAGAACGCTCTCCGCAGACCTCGGCAAGCGAACATGTCTCATCAGTATACTGATACAGAGCAATTAAGCAAATTACATTAACAAAGGGCTGGAGGGCCGTTTTGCTAATGGTGTATCTCACAACCTCTGGGCAGACACAAGACTGATTCACATGTAATTTATGGCGCCACGTCACGGCCTGTATTGTAACAGGATCAGCGTGTTGTTCAACAGTGCTATGAGGAGATAGATAGATGTACAGATAGATAGACAGAAATCCTCAAGGGGGTTCGATGGCGTCTGCAGCATATTAAAGCACAACATAATGAAAGCAGGAAGTAAACACCACTTTGGCCCTGTAAGGCTATTCTACCTTGAAGCAAAGTGTTTACAAGCCACATGGCAGCAGCTGACTCTCTGTGAGGTTAAATGCCCTCGGAGACAAATCGGCAAAGGCCCTTTTGAGGGAGCGAAGGAGGTAAAAGACGAGTGAAGGTAAATCTTTAACAGCTCAATCAGCTCCGAACACATGCGGGATGACAGCGCTGGTTTGTCTAAGGGGCTCGGCTTAATTAGCCTGTGCTTTATTGTTAATGAACTTCATGCAGTTGTTTGCTTGTATAATCAAGGCGAAGAAGCAGAACTGCTAGCTAAGGTGCCAAAAATAAGCTGACAAAAGCATCAGGGCCCTCCTCGATTACCCCTCCTCCCCCGCTCCCTCCCCCCGCCTCACAAATGGAAAAGCCAACTGCCTGCTTCATAAAACTCGCTTAGCAAGACACTGAGACAAAATGGACTGTAAAGTTCGTTAGATGGAAATATTAAAAAAGAATTAAGCTAATGGAGATAAAATTAAAAGAAATGAGGCAACAAACACTCCGCACCAAAAATGGCATCGCCATGACAGCTAGGATTTCTAATGACGGACTGCATTTGGGGAGGAAAAAAAATTAAATGGCATCCCGCGCTTAAATTTCTTTGAGGAGTAATGATCCGAGAACGATGCTCACTCCTGGCACTCGTGGGTGAGGAGGGGGGAGGAAAAGGAATCTGAAAATAACAAAGGAGCATGTCCTGCAGTGAGGTTTAGGTAGCCCGTGTAATACTACATTGTGATAAAAGACTCTACATCCCTTTTCTGCGATTCAGAGAAGACCGGTGGTATTGGCTGAGAGCCGTCAGCTCACCTGCAGAGCAGAGGCAGACCAGCCTGTGTTTATGAATTTCAGCGATCGACAAAGGAGATAAAAAAAAAGCCTAAGGATAAAGACACGAGACACATCGTATGAGATGAGCTGTGAGTGGTTCTCCACATGTGGTCTGAGGTCCCCCACAAGGCCTTGAGAGGCTCTCCTGAGGTTCCTGAACAACATGAGGAAGAGTTTAGTCACTCTTGATATTATCCCAGCTGGAGACTGTATAAAAACAGCTATTATTGTCTAATCTATAATATAAATATCACTATAATAATTACTATTATCAGCCTGTGTACAGCACAGATCCAGATCCATGACTCAATGAAAGTCAAATCCTCTCATATGGGGTTTTTTTTTGGTGGAGTAAAGATGAGGGTCTGACTCTTTGGTGGGGTTAAATTGATGCGGGTTTCTATTACATGGAAAGATATGAAAAAGCCCAGTTTCACAGATGGTCAGTGCCGTCCCAGTGATGAAGAAAAGCTGATCGGGCAATCGGACATACATGGATACATGCTGAGGTCACAGACAGCAGAGTACACGGACGGAGCTTCCAGTCCTTTAAGGTGACTTGCTGCTTGCAAAACAAGTGCAGAGCATGAATAATGCTGCTTTGAGTAAGCAGACAAACTATGTGAGTGCAAAAGTTGCCCTGTCTCACACACACATGCACACGCTCATACACACACTTATACACAGAGCCTCTAGCGTTCAGGGGACAGTCAGGAAACGGAGAAGAGAATATAAGAAAACAAGGGATTTCTGCTTTCTTCCCTCCACAACTTCTTCCAACTTTCTGTGAGTTGCCTCCTCTGTCTCCTCACATGAATTTGCATGCGAGGAAACAGAGGAGCTTCCCAGGGAGGCCGTCCTTCTGCCGTCACAGTGCTACTTTCCCAGTCTCTATTAAAACAGGCCAAATTTATTACCAAAGTTTCTGAAACAGGATTTCTGCAGTACAGCAGAGGATTAGGCCACTCCTGCTTTAGGATCAAATTGCAATAATTAGGTAGAACATGAAGCCAAAATACGTGAAACACGTTGGAACTTGACACGCACACAGACGTACAGCACACACACACACACACACACACACACACACAAATCAAGAAAAATATTCCATTTCAGGCAGATTCTCGGAATGAGCGAAATCCCGGATACTGCGAGGCCTTTTCAGCGTTGCCAGTTAATCTCCTCAAGGAGAAATGCAAGATGACAATGGCAAAGCACCTCCAATAATTGGTTCCAACAGGCTTACCGTATTAAAACCTGAATGAGTTCTTCCCCTTTTAAGTATGATCCATTATTTCAATCCGGGGGAGAAAATTCTGTCTTTGAGAATATTAATAACTCCCAACCACGCACTAACATGAAAAAACAGCCCCCTCCTCCTCAGCTCTCCCCTCCTAAAAGCTGTGTACCTGGCACCGCGGCAAAGGTCCCACCAAGGACGGGCACTTGAAAGCCTCGGTCCTCCCTCTTTCTCCTTCTTTTTTCATTTTTTTCTCCTCTCAGGCTTCAGAGCCATCTTGAAGAAGACCTTGAGGCCCCCTTTGTCGTCTTCCCTTGAAACAAAACAAATAGAATTCAGGTCTTTTGATTGGCTTTAGCGAGCAGATCTCGCCACGTCTGCCTCCCCGTCATGTGAGCCAGAAGTTGTGACTTCAGAGGAGAGCCCCGACGCTCCTATCCCTGCATTGAAATGAGACCGGCAGGTCTTGAGAGGATGTCTGCTAACTTTCTTCACACATCCAACCTTGTTACAAAATACAGAGAGTGTTAAAAACTTAATGCCGTTGTCGCTTTTACTTTGCGGCAGCAGGAGTGGCGGTCGGCTTATTATATCGTCCTAGAAAATACACCTTTTCAGCAGGATTGTTGTCATTCCGTGACTGACTGGGGGAATATTTGAATATTTTTGATTACGTCTTGCACAGAACATACTGCAATCCCCCGTACTGTCCCGAGGGAAATTTGAGCTTGCAAGACCAGGACAGACAGAGAAGATGACACGATTCTCTGCGTTTTTATGCATGAATTTAAGACTGTCCTTTTCTTTGCACCTCTGCAGGAGCAAACAAGAAGTTACCCCTGTGCTGAGATCCAAAACAGGGAAGATATGAATAAAAGCTGATGAAAAGAAGAAGAAAAAACATTAATAAAAACATCAAGCGCAGGCATTTGTTGTTTGACTGCTGTGTACATCTTTACACAAGCTTGCATCATTATGGTTTGTTTAGTCTGCAGATCAAGCCAAAAATTGTTCAGATCACCAGGCGTCTGAAAAGCTTTTAAGCACTTTATTCGGATAAGCCCTCTTTGATATAAGATCCATGCATGAGCGAAGGAAAACCGCCGAGATAAACAACAACTGACATCTGCTAACCAACTTTTTTTCTCCTTTTTGAGGCAATGTTGCCAGCAGAAATTGTCTGGTTTGTTTGTGTCGGGAGACCAGGAGCACCGGTACCGACGACGGTGCACACGGTTTATTTTACTTCTCTGACAGGGGGCTTAGAGTGCTTTGCCATTTGATCTGATCTCATGTAATGTACAGCATCTATAGGGGGTAGGATGGCAGGAGAGATAATTATTGGCTGCAGAGCAAAGCTGCATTTGGCAGCAGCCGAAGAAGAAAGTTGACTTCAAAGCCTCTAATGATGGTACTGATATATTACTGGTACATGTGTCATTAACTGGGCTTTAATTGATTATATTTTATGTGATATAGGAAACATTTCATAATAGTATAGTGACTAATTGGCCCTGTGTACCAATACCATCACATATTTTTGTTGTATACGGAATGGCAGAAGTATTTCACTTCATGGCCGTAAAAATTTCTCTTCACCTTTATTTTTGCTATTTGAGGAGTTTAATGTGAACAAAACTGTTGCTGCTGTAAAACCAAAACTATGAAATGAATCAGTTTTTTGAGCGTATCAATTACTTTGCTTTTATTTCCCGTCACTTCACACTACAGTCAGGTTTGTACAAGTTAGCCTCACTGGTTACGAACATGGCTCTGAAATATCAGCCGTCTATTGATAAATCCATGGCGCTGTCCGTGGTGCTGAAGGAGCAGATCGATCAAAACTGTACTGTAACCTACATACTCGATAGCTTAGTGTCATCTTCATGTTCAAAGTGACAAGAAGCAAGAAGAGCGAGAGGATCATAGAGACACACTGCTGCCTGTAATATTCCGATGATCATTCAGTCGTGACTGTGCTGAAAGCGCACCCCCAGACCAAAGTACAAAATGTTAATGAACAAACAGAATAAAATGTTTTAGCGGAGTTGTTGTGTCATGGGATGTTGTATATGTTGAAGTTCATTATAAGTTTTTCTTTTTGTGCATGTACGTCACCGATTTTTCTTTTTTAATCACATTTTTAGGTCGTAAAAATAACACCTTGAAAAATGTGATTTGTACAAATGAACAGAAATTATTGTGCAACACACACAAGTTTTGAGAAATATCATTTGTATTTTTAGCATGCTTGACTTAAACAGTGCTGACCAGTCACAGACCAGCACTGGGGGGACTGGAGCTTCTGATAATTGTAATGTCAGCCAATCAGTGCTGTGATCTGCTGGAAAGTCCCTTTAAGAGACTAAAATGAAGAAGAAATTATTATTATTATAAATTATTATTTTTGGTAAACTAAAATTTATTACATTTACTTTGAACAGAAAACATCACAGGTGTATTTTCACACTCAGGTAATGAAGTGTAGTTATGGGAAAATTACCTCATTTGAAAACACAGGGGTATCCCCCACCAGCTCTCCACAGCCTGCTTACTTTATAGCTGCAGCCTGCTGGTTAACACACCGCTGAATGTAAACAGGTAATTTCATCTGGGCTCGTATAGGAAAACAGCGGGATCTCTCTTCCTGCTCCAGCGGGTTGCAGGTTTCCAGAACGACGGAGATTTTATCCAACTGTTAAAATCTGGCAGCCAGCGATCTGCTTATCATTACACCAGGCGGGCGAAAATGAAACACTCTGAACACAAGTGCATATTAACACCCAGAGAGCAATTAAACCCAATGTGGTTGCGTGCGCTATTTCCCTGCCTTGCACCAGGTAGGGGTTGTAACAGACAGATCTCAGTGGCTGCACACTCCAGAGGGTAATCGGCCATGTCATCTGCAACAACAAAAAGAAAAAAAACAGGAACTCCAATATGCACAGGTGCTGTCCTCAGCTGTGCTATATTGGTTAATTGAGCAAATCTCTTATTTCTTACCATCCTATAGCTGCAATTATCCCCTGGCAAAAAAGCACAGTCGGCTGCTTATGGCCTACGTGGGAGATCTGACAGCCGAGGTGAGTGCAGATTTTTTTGCATGTTAACAGCAGCAGCACCTGCCAGTTCGGTGGATTATTAAAGCTGCGCCCCAACAACATATCAGTTTTTAAACTGGTTTACCTTCTGGGCCACTTGGATATTTACTCAGGTGAGCTGCTGGTGGAATTTTGGGGTGAAAATGAAGCAGTTTAATTCACTAACTTAACAAAGAACTAGATACCGTGCTCCTGGAAATCAATGTTGGCTCATAATGACTCTTTTCATTTGTATTTGATCTTAAGGCTCAAATTCTGCTCATACAAAGATTAATTTCTTAATGGTGATATGTATGTATAGGATAAGACTAGCCTGTCCAAAAGAGCATCACTACCCAGCAGGTCCTACTGTGGCCACGATGCTAAAATCGCCACACAGGCTGGTTCTTAGGGTTTGATCCCATTAGGTCTCCGTTTAAGACTGATGAGAGATGTTTACCTACAGGGCACGAGGGCTCCTTGAATGGCTTGATTGAAATTATGTAAATCATATGCTACAGCTTCACAGTCACCAGATCTCAACCCAACTAAACACCTTTGGGGATTTTGGACCAAGATAAGGAAGAATCCCTCCAGAGTTCCACAGACTTGGAGAAAGGGCCATTGAGGGGACACCAGTGAGGTCAGGGAGATAAGAGAGTTCGAGTAAGACCTTCAGGAAGTCTAAAAAAGTTCAACTTAAAAGTCCCTCTAAAACACTTGCACTCCCTAAGATCAAAAGAGCAAGAGGTTCTTTCAAGAACCACACAGATGTGCAGTTCACAAGGAAAAATCCATCTCGGAAGATACAGAGGACAATTTCTACATCCACTGGAGCAGAAAATAGACCAGAATGCCGGCCAAACGTGAGGCACTTTGGCATTCTGGGAGATGCCAAACTGAGGTAGAGAAAAGTAGATTATAGCACATTGCTCTGGTCTCTCACAGGCTGATTAGGTGTTTGCTTTAGAAAAAGGTGAGACTTCATAATAAGAGCATAAATTAGTGGAGGAAATCCATATATTTTGTGATTTAGTCAGACATGGTAACTCTACAAAGAATGTTTTTTTCACCGTTCTACTCTGATGCGCTGTCCTGCATCAGCATGTAGAACTGCAGTAGATCTCTGCTTTTTGCCACCATGATGACAAACCCACTCGCCGTCTAAAGTGGCACTGATTGCACAGAGCGAATTCTCCACCACCTTCCTTTTTAACGACGCGCTCTCCAAACTGCAGCGCCGCGCCTCCCTCCTTCCTGCCGGCGCAGCGGCCGAGCTGTCATATCATATCAGGGCGTCGCAGGAGCAAGATAATATGTCAGATTAAATATGTATGGGTGAATTAGGGCTATCTCAAGTATTATATCATTTAAATTCAAATCGCTCCATCGCTTGGCACCGTCTCATTATGACGCTTGAGAAATTAGCAGATAAAAACACTGTCATACGGGTCTGATATTAAGGCTAATTTACCCACCCTTGAATATTTCTTTTTTCACACTCTCAACACTTTATTGTAGGAAATGAAAAAGGATTTACCTATCAAAGCCTCTGGATATAAAGAGTTTTGTTCTACCTTTTGAAAAATCACCTGCTTTCCCCCAATTTAAACTTCAAAGTGAAACCCCTCTACTGAATATCACTGAGGCTGTTCTATCTGAACACCTTTGTGTCTCATGTTGAAAGGCACACACGGAGTCTGACACAGCACGTCTCTTGGCTTTTGTTGAACATCACCTTCATACATGTTTTTTTTTTTTTTTAATCCAAAATCCAGATCATGTTTGACATTTTCCCCCCTGCAGGAACAAAGACATGGATTTAACCTCTTCAAGCCCAAAGACATGCATGGTACATGAGGTGCGTTGCAATGACTTGAATCTAAAATCAAGGATATAATATCTAAGTGTAAAAGCATATAAATACACGGGACAGGTGAACGACAAGTCTGTGAGCTTGAATCTTTGCTTGTCTGTGCAAAATCGAAATTAACATCCATTAATAAACAATTAGTGTTGCTCATCCATTGTGCATTTTGTGCAGAAAAGGCAAAGAGAGAGATGAAATAGCCTAATGTGGGTGAAATGGTGGATGCAGACTGGCGTCACAGACTGTAAACTCTGCAGGGAGAGCTGGAGGGGACAGAACCGAACCCCAACCTGAGCCAAAACCTGTCAAGACCGGGTCGGGCACGAGACATTTCGTTATGTTAAAGCTATTGGAGCAGGTTTAGCTGTTTGTTTTCTTCTTAAGAATTTTCTCTCTCAGATGGAGGCAATCATCTGCATCCATGTGTCATGTGGTGCGAGCAGATATGCAATGCCCGGTGGGAAGGGGGAAACAAATAGTGTAGCCAATGTGTTGCATTAGCCTGGTGAACCAACGCTCATTAGTTAATTAAATAAAGCAAAAAATATTGCTTTGGGTTTGGTTACATGAATATGAACATGGAGTTCATGTTTTGATGGATTAGAATCATCTTTTTTTGGTCATTTTCTAAAGAAAAGCCCCGTCGTAAACACAATCCAGGTACAATGCACAGCAGAGTATTCAAGAACAACCTGAAAAATATTGTCTTGCTGCCTTCAAAGCAGTCTGGCAGTCCAACAATGCAATCAACTTTCCTCCAAATTCACTGTCAGGGTCCAACAATCAAAAATAGTCCATTTGTTTTAATTGAGGGAGATTTAAATGCTTCATATATCAAATGCTCCAGACGAGAACAGAAGCCTAAATCATCACTTGCAGGTTTCCACATGACAAAAGTGAATTACTGCCACTGTCTAAATTCTTCTCCTCGACGTCACAAACAGAAACCGCCGGATCGTCTTGGTGGGTCAGTTGACATTACAGGAGGCTTTTAACATTTTAACATAGTGAGCATTTGTTTGAAAAAGCCCCCACTTTAACCACCAGCTCTCCTTACTGAAGGTCAAACAGCCTGTGTAACAGCTTAATAATAAAGTCCGCAAACAAATTACATATTACAAACAGCCACGGTTCAGCTGGGTACAGCTCCGGCTCCTTAAGGTGAGGTATTAGCAAAGCTTATTTATTTTCATTTCCGTGGCTTTTATTTGCTCCTTTCCCCTGTGGTAAAGCAAAGGCTGATTTCTGCCATGATTCCCTCCTTAATTTTAATACCCTTTTTACTCATCATACAGACATTAGACACCCCCCAACCCCCCCCCCACCCTTCATCTCTCTGAAATAATGTAACTTGGGCTCACACAGGAACACAGGGCGACCACAGGGAGGACTGTAAACTAGCTTTCTTTCTCTTTTTTTCCTCCCTGCAATTAATTGGTGTACAGCCATGTGCATATATGATAACAGAGGATTTTTTTCCTGAAACACCAACCCCCCCTCCCCTTCCCACACACACACACACACACACACACACCCCAACAAGGAAAAAGGGAGGTTAATTAATGTAAGGGGCTGCGTGTTCACCGAGATGCAGAGTTTACTACACCACTGCCACCGCCGCCCCTCCTCCTCCTCTTCCTCCTCCTCCTGCTCCTCTCCATCAACCCCCCCCCCCCCACACACACACACACACTCCCTCCACACCACATCCCCTGCCGCCTTAAGAGCCTTGATTCTTCGCTAATGACCTAGTTCTTTTAATGAGCGGTATTAACCCCTGGCTACAGTCGCCCAGGTCTTAATTGTCAAGCCAGGCTGAAATGCAGGGAGACGAGTCCCTCGCCCATCAGCAGGTAGAGGCGGTGCAGAAGGCGCGCTACATTAGCACGCCTCATCACCGGGGCCCAAGGAATAAATAATGAAAAAATAAATAAATTTAAAAAAAGGTTGCCGAGGCAACTGGCGGCCACCATCAACTATGCCCCCCCCCCTCCTTTGCACCAACATCCCTCATTTTACCCCTTGTGACGATGATGATGATGATCACCCATCCGCCCTCCCGCCCCCGCCTCACCCCCCTTCACCCATCTCTCATTTTGGACTCCGTCTCCTGCTGCGACCAGAATGGGGAGGAGATACAGTGTGTGTGCACAAAAAAAAAAAAATATATAAAAATATAATCAGAGAGTGTATCTGCTTAAGAAACCTGCAAACTCATTAAGACACATTCGGAAAAATTGAGGGAAAAAAAAGCAGACCGGGTCCTTTCATTTACAGAAAATGTGATTAAAAATTCCCCTTTATGTTGCACCCAAGAGGTGTGTTTTAAAATTCAAACACTATTTACTATTAAGCACAATATAAAATAAATCCAATAACGAGATATAGAAATATAGACACCTAATTAGCACGAGGACGCTGCAGCAGAGCCTCATGAAACACTAATGGCTTTAATGAAGAAAAGTCCAAAATAGCACGAGATTCGTTCAGATGCAGAAACATGTCAGCAGCCACGATGCCAGTGCAGCTGCTGCTGCATGACTGCGGTGAGATGCTTCAGTTTTGTTCCAATAGGACAATAGAACAGTCTTAACAAAGAGGAATGGATAACAAAACATGAAAAGTGAGAGATATTGTGAAACTTATTTAGAGAACAATAGAAAATAAAGTTGGAAAACGGAAATTATTTGTCTTTTGGGTTGAAAATTTAGAGATTTTCTTAAATGTTTTGCTGCTAATGGAGAAAAACATGATGAAAGAAAATGTTTCCATTGTTTTTTTTAGTCTCCAGTTTCCATCTTTGATGCCAAGCTGTCATTGTTGTGTGTATTCCTGATCCCAGAGATCATCCGCCAATCAAAATGCTTGGACAACACTCACTAGGTGGCGCTCTCTCACCCTTTCATCTTCTTTTTATTCCAAATGAACATGAAATTGAAACCACATCACTTCCTATGGTTCTGAGAAGGAAATGGAAAAACTTTGACAAACTAGAGAATGGTCGCTCCAGTCTTGGACCAATAGGGGAGAGGTCAGACAGATTAACCGCCCCCGTTGACCAAATATGGGCGTGTGCCGCACCCTTGTACTCATCATGTTAGGAAATGAGTCCATTTCCCATTAGGATGCTGCTGCTCTGCCTTTACAGCTGGGAGTATTAGCAGCAATAAACCTTACTGTCAATCTACAGGAGGGCGGGGGCCCCTGTGTGTGTGTGTGCGTGTGTGTGTGCATGTGTGTGCCTGCATAGACACACTGCACTGTCAGTTCATTTGCGTGTACACTTCAGACAGTGTGTACATGCAAGTCATTGTTTTTCTGAGAGTGTGTTAGCTTGTCACTGGGCAAAAAGTGTGAGCGTGTGTATGTGTGTGTGTGTGTGTGTGTGTGTGTGTGTGTGTGTGTGTGTGTGTGTGAGGACGAGCCCGCTGCTGTTGAAGTGACAGCCCGTCGGTCAGATCAGGGGAGGGGAGACCTTGACCCGAGCTGTCCAACCAGCAACAAGCCCTGCAGCACTGGGACCAGTATGACAAGGGCAGTGGGAAGGGCAGCTGAACACACACACACACACACACACACAGACACGCATTCATTCATGTATGCTCGCAGATAGACACACTGCTGTACACACTGGGGTTAGACACAAAAATGCCTCAAAATACAAGTTGCAGTGTTCCTCTCAGAGAAAGAAATCCCGAACAACTGGAGAAAACAACCCGAAAACACAAGGAATTATGGGTAGGAGATGAGCCCTGTCTGGTCTGACGGTCAGCTGTCCACCATGCTCAGATACAGTACTGACCAAAATATAGACTCAGTGCACGTGAAGCAGATTCAGACGTGATGATCTGAATATTTCCACAATCACACTGTTAAACCTTTGAAAGCACAGCCTGCACCTCACACATCCAGACCTGAAAGTCTGCCCTGTGTGTCGCAACTTTGATGCGATGTTCCTGTTTGTTCGTCATGAGTGCGTCCTGCTTCCCAGGGCTTGGGGGGACAGGTCTGACACACCCCCCTAGCCACAGGACTGGATGCATCATCCTTGGGTGGTGATGGTGGCTGGTTGGCCTCTTCTGGTTTTGTCCAGCCTGCTCTTTTCTTTCTTTCCTTCATGAAGGCCGTGCAAGGTCTTATTTTTCATTTATTTCCTGTTTGGAATAACTCAGCACGTCCACTGCTGCTCTCCTGGAGTCCCCCAGGTGAATTTCATCTGCAGCTGATGGTGAGTCAGACCCGTCCCCCCCATGTGCGATGTCAGTGCTGACCCTCAAACCTCTTCCTGCAGACGTCCTGATCTACCACTGCAAAATTACGTCTTGAGGCTGTTACACTCTGCTGTGGGTATCTGGACAGTGAAACACTGTTGAAGCACACTGGGCATAAAATCAAACAATGAGTATGAAGGAAAGTGCTGACTTTCAACTTTAAAGGTTCAGTGGTTAACTAAAAACCAGGTTCATCCGACCCTTCTTTCTGCTCCTAATGGCAGAATCCAACGCACCTGAATGAAAACAACCAATCAGAGCCAGCTGATTATAGTCTCTATTCCCAGGTCATCCATCTTTCTCCAGAACCACCTCCTGCATCTCTCAGGCTGGTTGAGGAAGTTCACATCCACACCGGGTGAGCACTATAAGACTCACAGCCCTCAAGTTCAGGGAGGGGAATGTTCCAGATCATTACATGCCTTTTTATCATATTAATTAAAAGATGAACTCAACTTTAAGCTTTATCTGCCCAAACATCTCATTATTAGAGATTGATTGTCGTTAAGATATATGGCTCCTAACTTCTGGAACTCTTTTTTTCCTCCTGTGACTGAAATTACATCTTTTTTTTTTTTTTTAAGGCCAAAATTTTGAGCCGTTTCTTTTATTTTGCCCACCTTCTCCATAGTCTATGCAAAGCAAATACTAAGAGAGCTGCTGCTTTTAGGTGCAATTTAATTAGCAAGAAGAGCTCTCCTGCTAAAGAACATTATATTTTGCTGTCTTGCGTCATGCTCTGTACCTAAATTCTCCAAATGTAAAGCACCTTAAGAAGCTTCTGCTGCTTTCTGTGTCAGATTGTACATAATAATTCGAGGGAGGTAAAAAAAGACGCTTTCTGTGGCGTAGTATTCTTCCAGGCTCTGCGCTGCAGCAGCAATGACACTGTGCTTTTGTGAGGTTTGTCTTCTAAAAGCAATAAACGAGAATATCCTGCCTGAATAGGGAGTCTAAGAACCTTCACGGTAAATTTAAGGAGGGGAGATCCGCGGATGCCTCAGGAGCCACCAAATGCCTTTCCTTAAGCCCTCGGCATTCAGGGAGAAGGAGGGAGCGAGGGGTGAGGCGGGGGGAGAAGAAGAAGAAGAAGAAGAAGACACTATTTCCTTTCAACCCCCCACACCTCCTCTTTCCCTCCCTCCCTCCTTCCTTCCTTCCTACCACTGCCTTTTCATTTTTGTTTGAAGTAACGTGAGATGAAACCATGCGAGTGCTGTCATTACCGCCATCGTCACTGCTACTATCATCATCATCATCATCATCATCACTGCCACCGCCATCAACATCATCATCGAGACCCCTCCAAGTCTCGCCGTGATATTGCCCGTCATTTTTCCCCCCGTTGTCAGCGCAGGTTACAATCTGTAATCCATGACTGCCTCAGAATTAGACTGTCCCCCGTGAGTTTTATTTTTCGGCTCGTTTCTCTTCTTACACCCCCTCCACCTTCTTCTTCTTGTTTTTTTTTTTTTTCTGTTTTTGTTGTTGTTGCCCTGAAGGCTTTACCGATGCTCTACGGCCCGGCGTTTATTCCTCCTAATCTCAGTCTCATCTCCAGGCTAGCTGTGACAGATGGTTATAGGCACACAATAGTATTAAGAGTTTGATTTTTTTTCTTTTTTCTCTCTTCCTCACCCCTCTGCCGCCGCTTCCTCCCCCTGCTGCTTTTTTCCTTCCTCTTCTGTACAACAAATAGCGATCAGACACCGAGGCCTGACTCCTGTGTAGGTAAACTCCGCTTTAAACGTCTCTCTGTGCGCCGTCTGTCTCTCCCCTGTCAAATAACTCCCCCCTTCCTCACCTCCTCCTCCTCTCCCTGCTGCTGTCGGCACTCCAAGGTAAGCTGCATTAACCTCACTGACTGTTATTAAAAAGATGTATTTCCCCAGGTTTTCCCTGCGCCTCCTCTCTTTCTCTCTCTTCTTCTTCTCTGATGTATTCACTAGACACACACACGTTCTGAATGCACACACTTTTGTGGGCACGCACACACATCGAACAAACAAATACCGGGGCGGCGTCATAAATTCTCAACGCCAGCCACAGTCGGCCTAATTTCAATCCCACCATCACTCCTGTCAGATGAGAGCCGCCGGATGATACATAGGGGTAAATAAGGCGGGTAAAATTAGCCCCTCCTGTCATTGCCTACCTTTTACCCCCCAAGGCATCCTGGGAAATTGACTGCACGCTAGATTTTGAAAATTAGCCCCTTAATGTTAGCCAGACAAACGGGGTTGGGCAGGCCTGGGTAATGCCTTGCTGGAGTCACCCACAGCAGATTAATTACCAATTTTTCACCTCATTTTGCATTTCGCTGTCCATAAAGAAGAAGGTGGAATGATGGAGGAGTAAAATATGCAGGTAATACACAGACCTTTAACCCCTTTTAACCTGCAGTTATTTACCAATTCAACTTCACCTGCACGAAACAAAAAAAAAATACACTGAGTAAATTTTCATATCATAAATCACTAATAATAATTATATCAACATGAGCATTAAGCCATGAATTTGAATCGCTTATTATTGTTAATATAATGTAGGAATGTGCTGGATGACTATAAACAGAAAATAGCAGATTCACTGACGTACAACAGTTTAATCAAGTTACTAATTCAGCCCGTTCTGTGTGATCATAGTCAGATTGCAGCATCAAGCCACATTGTAGCTGTAAACAAAGTTTCTGAATGTGGGTTCATGGAGGTAAGGAGCTGATTCAGCTCGTAAGTGAGGAAAGTTCATTTTTAACCACATCATTACAGCTGAATGGCCTCCAGGTTTCAGTTTGGGTGCTGTTCAGGGTTCAGCAAAGGCCGAGGCAGAGCTTTGTTTAGGCTCCGAGCAGAGACGAATGACTGGAACAGTTGAAGTCTTAAAAACAGGCAAAACGCAGACACACTGGAGTCATCAATCTGTTCAGTACAACCAACGCTGAGGACTGAAGTTTATTCTAAATATGGGCGCTGCTCATTTCAAGTTAACATGAGCTTCTCGATTTGTGGATGTTGGTGGCCAGTAGAGGCAACTCTTTGAACTCCCGTATCCAGAAATGATGTAAGGTGATGACAGTAAACCGCACATAGAGGAAAAAAGATCGTAAGTTGGCACAGTCCAGATTTCTCTGGACTCACCTCTGTTTTGGAGCCAGTTTGGATTTCACGCTTAAAGGACCATACCAATGGATTTTAATGTTATAGCCCAGTGAGTACAAATTGCGTATACTCAACAATACTACTGATCATTTTCCAAAGCTTACAATATTGAGACTGATTTTCCACCTTCCAGGAGTCCATAGTTTTGAGAACATTTCAGTGGTCTACCTCTGCTGGAACAGAGGTAGAGGTAGAAGTACCGCAACCTTGTATTCAAGCTGAAAAACCTCTGCGGAAGGAGGTCGGGGTGGATGTTTTGATCACCACAGTTGAAGCAGTTACTCTCAAATGTTGGATGGTGGACAATCCTTGAAAACACCAACAGGGTGAGTTTTCATAACAGACTCTGATTGCAAATCCATGATCTCATGATGCAAACACAAGCTTGACAAACAATCACAAACCGAAGGGAAAACGACTGAAAAATGCAAAACCACTGGTGTGGTCCCTCGTTGGTCATTCCCTGTCGGCACCCTCACCACAACACCACCAGGATGTAATGTGGTTTAACAGAGTCTCAGTTTGTGGGGATGGGACACTCTCCTCATCAAATTCTACAGAAAAGAGCATTTTGCACTTCCATCCAAAGGCCCGAGCTCCTCCAGGACTGATCCACCCACCAAGTGGAAGCAGTGAGAGTGGATGGGAGGATGGGGGGGTGCAGAGGTCGCAGAGTCGGATGTGGGCCTGCCGGGACCCGCCAAGGATTAACACAAGCGCTGTGCTCAGGACATATGGCATTTGTCATCTCCCACTGGGAAAGAGACTCTCCCTTGGCTCCGCCACCCCCCCTCCTCATCACATCTCTCTCTATCCGACTTTCCCTCCCTCTCTCTCTCCTCCTGTCGGGATTTAAAGGCTTGAAGTGCTTTAGTTGTTTACTGTGCATTAAATGCCCCCCCCCGCTCACCCCCAACCCGCCCCCCTAAACTTCGCAGTGTTAAGAGAAAAATGGCTCAGCGGAGGAGAGGCTGCTGACGCTGTGAAGCCCTCTCAGACGGAGGCTGGAGTCATCAAAGGAAGGTGTTCGCTTTTAATTCCATGTGAGGAAGCCAACAGGGCAGGCGTGGCAGAGGCAGTGACACCTGCTTGAGTTTGGATTATTACATGTTTTGCTGCAACAACATCAATATTGTAGTGTATTTTTCTACATTTTGTCTAAATTTATGCTCAACCCAACGAATGAAAACTTTCAATTCTCAAACGGGGAAATTGCGGTCCCTTTTCATATCACGAGGCAGTCCATGACGTCACACTTCTCATACATTCTATATATGTCTTGTGGCCTTTGAATTTATTTTAAACAAACCAGCATGCAGCATTCAAAGGGTTTTGGATAAATCATGTTCCTTGCTGTGACTTATGTCAGTCTGCACTCCCAAGCTCTTTATGATATAGATGGTCAAAGGTAAAATGTTTTCATGACTAACAGATATACTGGACAAAAATATGAGAAAAAAAGCCGACCACAATTTCTCTTGGACAAACCAGAAAATGCATCACTTCCTTTTGCAGCAGGAAAGAGCCACAAAGCACTTCTAATCTGCAACTGGCAGTAGCATAACTGACATATATTCAAATTAAAATGTTATTGCTTTTTAAATAAGCAGTATATTATACTCTTAGCTTCTCATTTTTCTTTCCACTACTTCTCCATCACACACAATCAGGCCAGAGTCAATTAAATGTTTACCACACATACAGTCAGGGTCCTGTGACCTCTGACCTCTTATTTATTACTTCCTTACAAGCTGGCAATCTTGGAATAGGAGCCTACTGTGTTACTTCTATGGAGCAGCATACTGGCCTAGTGCTTTAAAAGTTACACATTTTTTGTGAGCTGAACAATTAAAATTGAACTGCAGTTTTCCACATGAGGCAGCTAATTAGCAGAGCGACGACGTCCGTGTTGCACAACCCAGTGTCCCTTCCCGGAGCATGAATGCTATCACTCAGCTTCACGCTTGCAGGCAGGTATGCTCTTGTCATCCTCCATCTTCATAAACAGGCATGTTATTATAACATGATGGAGTGCTGTGTTTTTCTCCCAGTACCTTTATTTATGGGACGCCGTAATATGCCGGAAATCAAAGCTTGTAATTCGACGGTTGATGTTTATTGTGCGCCTCCCGTGTCTAGAGACATTTGATAAACAGCGTGTTGCAACAGCAGAAAAAAGGTGTTGGAGGATCTTGTGGGAGTTTGCCAAAATAATACCCCATTCAGCGCAGCTACCGTGTGAAAATGCCTCCCCACACTGACTCATATTTCACCGCCAGAACGAGCGGTTTGCCGTATGGGCCCGGTGATGAATTACACCAAAGCACATTCCTTATGGGAAATCTGGATGGTGCAGGAGAGAAGGGGGAGCAAGCTCCAGCGACAAATTGCCTTCACTGCCAGTTAGTCCGTGTTCCTTTCTTCTCTCTGTGTTCTTGTTGTTGTTGTTGGAGGATGAGGGTTGGGGGTTTTATTTTGTTAGGTGGAGGTTATTTCGTCTTCTGCGAGACATTTGGAAATCCCCTCAGGTAGTGGAGTATCTGGATCGCAGGCCGCCAGAACAGGATTTTCCAAATGCCATGGGAGTGAAACCAAGCAACGCAACAAAAAAAATCTCTTAGATGATGATTTGCCCCATCAGCTCCGTCGATACCTGTTAGCAGCAGCGAACAAGCAGCAGTGGGCTGGAGGCCAGACAAGCTGCCCAGTTGGTTGGTTGGACGGGTGCCAGTTTGAATCCCTGGGATGTTTCTAACAGGAAGCAGCGCTCACCCACTCTAGTCCCGCAGGCTGGAGCGCCAAGGCCGAGGGCCACGAGGATAACCCGCAATCTGGAGGATGAACTATGCCTCTGAGCCGGGCTCAAGAGGAGATAATACAGGAGGGATAGAAGGGTTCAATCCTCTCCACAACCTGCTGAAGTGTCCTTGTGCAAGGCACTAATCCTCCATCAGCTCTGGACCGTGACCTTTGACCATGTTAGAGGAAGATAAAATGAAGACAGCCTACATCTGTATGTCAGAAATCATGTTAGCGCCTGATGGATGTAAGTAATATGACAATAAAACATGAAGATAAATAAGTGAGAACAGTTGCAAGCAGGAAAACTGGGAGTCCTCTTGTTAATTGAAGTAGGAATAATGGTCTGACTTTGCTGTTCATGGTATAAGTGCAAGGCCCTTAGCTGCAATGAAGAAAACAGTATACAATGATATTTTAGATGACAGTATGTTTCCAACTTTGTGGCAACAGTTTGGGAAGGCCCTTTGCTGTTTCAATGCCACAAAGCCACGTCCATAAAGAAATGGTTTTCCCACTTTGGTGAGGAGGAATTTGACCGGCAGCCACAGAGGCCTGGCCTCAACCCCATCCAACACCTTTGGTGAATTGGATTGTCGGGTCTTAAAGTCTAGCATCAGCGGCCAACCTCAGTAATGGACTTGTGGTTCCAGGATTTTGTAAAAAACCCTCCCAAATGAATGGAGGTCGTGGGAGTAGCATGTTCATGTCTATGGTGTGGGAGTGCGGGAGTGAGATGATCAGCAATCACATATACTGTAGGTGCATTGTCAAAGTGCTTACAGACTTGTATTTCCCCTCCTTTAACCAATGTTCCATACAAATCACTCCATACAACAATTAGACTCCCAGAATCCTGCATGAAAAATTGTACTATTCTTTACATTTCTCTTCAAATTTGGCTCATGATGTAAAGATGTCTTAAAAAGTGAAATAAATGAGTAAAATGACGGCAGCTGTAGAAAACAGGTAGGAATGGACGTGCACATGCTGCTTGTTAATGCTGATTAGAAGTGATATTTCAAATTATTTTGGTGCTTATTTCAATTTTTAACATCATTTTCAGCCTTGTTCTGTCTTTCATTCTTGAGATGAGCACCTCCATCCTCCAATTGGATGCTTACCACACACACACACACACACACTCACACAACAGCAAGCTTACAGGCCGCTTCAGTGTGGAGGGATTACCAGGCAAGAGTGCTTCCTCCTTCAATCCCAATTTACCTCTGAATAAATCCCAAATTTATGAGCATGTTAGCAGGCGTAATCCAGCCTTGATTTGCTCATTTCAAGCGTGAGGGAGGAACACTGAGTGAGAGATTACCAACTGGGTAGTTGTTGTCACCAGCACCAGAGTAGGTGGCCAACAAAAGCCACTGAAACATAAAAACATGCAACAACGCCTGTGACGGCGTCTCCAGCGAGGCTGATATGGAAGGCGAAATAGGTGGTCTCCGCTCTTGTTGGTTTGTCTGATTTATTGATATCCCTCACTGGGGAGCTTTGTCTTTCGTCAGACTGTCAGGGCGCACAGTGGCGACGAAAGGAGGGGGGTGGTGGGAGAAAGAGAGAAAAAAAGAGTGGTTATTTCTGCTGATAGGGCATATTTTCTGTCAACAGTCTCTGGCAGATGAGTGTATGTGATAATACCGCTGCCAAGGAAAGTCTCTCAGCTCTTCAGCCTCCGGAAGAATATTTCTGTCTCAGCTCAGGGCCGTGGCTCCTCTCTCCCCTCCTTCCAGCTTTTATAATTCAGTAAACTGAAGTAATTACCAGAGAGGCATGCTCAATAATTACAAAACACTCTGTCACGGTCATGTAGGTAATGGTATATCTTGCTCTGCTGGCAGCGATAACACAGGTGAGACGAATTGTAGAAAACAGATCTGATAGCATTGTTATGGTAAAGAAATGCCATTATGATCAAGGGTAGCACTGCTGCTGCCAGGGGCATTTTGACTTGTGTTCATGCATGTGTTTTCTCTTCTCCATGCAGGTAAAAGGAGAAGCTGAGTGACCCCATTGACATTCTGTCCACTGCAAAAGAACATCCATACTTCAGCTTCATGTTCATCTTCCTGTCTCATCTCTCCTTCGGCAAATCAGCATGAAATTTGCTTAATTATCAACTGCAAATCGACAAAATATTAGTTGTTGTTCACTGTAATCCCATTTTGCTTAGTTTAATTTCCTCGACTCTTCTCCTGGTGGCATGTTTACTCAGGATTGGACATGGTGGCGTCCTGCAGATCCCAGCTATCCAGTGCAGCTTCCGCAAGACGCCGGCAAGAACGCACCACGTAATTAGCAAAATGCGGCCCTAATGCTCGTCTCCTTGAGAGTTTGACCCTATTTGTTTGTGCCGAGGTAATTTCATTACGCCCGTGCGATTCCCAGGAGCTGCCGCGAGTTAACGCTAAATGCTCACCAGAGAGGGGATAAGTATTTGGCAAGGCATCAGCAAAGAGAAGAGAGGGAGCAGCAAAGCTCAATAACACTTCTTTCATGTTGACAAATTCCATTAGTGCGCAAAGGCTGGTGTTTGTACTCTATTTTATTTATGATAATACTCCTGCATTGGAGGGGAGCGGTATTCATCACCCGTGCCACCTATGTGGCCTGACAGTGTGCGGCAGACATCTGTGATTTGCACAGAACACTCAGCATCACTCTCTCACCACAGGCCTTTGGGAAAGCGAAGGTGGCATCCTGTATCAGCGCTTCAGGCTTCTTGTTTGTCTCTGAAGTGCTGCACTCTGACGTCTTCCTTTTCCAGGCGTAAACATGCAAAATGATGAACTTCCAACGCCAAATTACAAGCTTTCTCTTTCCATTTTAGGGTTGTTTTCTTTTTGTATTGTTTGCTACAAGGGTCCTAGAGCTGCAGGTAATTGTTCACTTGTGAGAACAAAAGTGATCCTTGGGTTGAATTCCCCTGAAATGGTATCATTAATGTGATGTAATTCCTGTTGAAACACAATGTCGAGGTGAGATATTAGGCAGTGGAGGACCAATGGGGTATAAGTTATGGAGAGAAAGGGATTTGTTTGAAAGGGCAATCCAAAATAGGTGATTTCATCTGTCTCTGCTGCAAAGTTCAAAGCAAATTTCTTCGTTATTTACACTGAATTTGTTGACACGCCTGAAATTAACTTCTACCAACCATAGTGTGCATGGCAATGCTCCTGGAAACCTGATGTATCTTGTTGAGGGTCATTTTTCTGTAATTCTCTCCATTAGCTGCTGGGTGGTGGGCAGAGGTGCGATTATCCACATTCTTCAAAGAGATGCCAGAGGTATCAACATCGTCTTACTCCCTGTTACCGCATAGTCTATTTCAGTCCATTATTTGTGCTTTGCAGCATTTGTAGTTTTATGACACTAAACGCAATATCACCTGGCAATCAATGGCTGCTTATCCTTTATGACAAATAAATATATCGGCCTCCTCAGAGAGTGTTGGCATGCTGATTAGGGGTCCTATAAACCAGCTCCAGGACCTGTGGGATGTGGTGGCCTCCACAGTGTCTGCTGGCAACATGCGAAGTTTCTGTTTCAATAAAATATCATGATCACCCTGCTTGCATGTGTTTCTGCATGCATGTGGCTTTATTTGACTGTGACTGTAAGTGTGTTTGCAGATGCCTGTGTGTGTTTTGCATGCGCACATTTGTGCGTAATTATGTAAGTGTCCCATGCATGTGTGTGTGTGTGTGTTTTGGATGTTTCGGGGGGGGGGGGGGGGGGTACATGCACACACAAAACACTGAGGTTGGAAACATTCTGATGTCAACAGCGAAGCAAGAAATAGGAAACACATTTAAATCTCTGGCGCTGAGGACGGTGTTCAGGAGCCAGGCGAAATCACCGCGCGAGCCCGGCATCGCGTGTGACAGGGTGCATCGTGGGATAGCTCTTTATCCTCTGTGCGCAAAACAGCAATCGGGAGAGGTACGTCCCATCCCATCTTAGGACAGGGAGTCGGCGCAGGTTGTACCTATTAAGGCAGCTTAGTAACTCAAGAAGCGGCAATTTAAGAGCCAAAGAAGGGAAAGGAGGAGGGAGGATTGGGGAAGAAAGCAAAACTAATGCCATAACTCGAAGGGCTCCCAAAAGACAGCTTTGAGGATTGGACTGGATGACAGAAAGGCTCGTCATCATAGAGGTGGGTATGTGCACTGGTAATGAGAGGACTTGCTCCATGCCAGGCATTATTATGGACAGATTGCACCAAGGGAAGAAGAGGCCTCCTTTTGTATGTTGAAAGCTACATCGGCTCAGAGCTGGAATAAAGAAACCAATCCTGAAACATGCAAAGGGAAACATGATATTTGGCAATACAGAGCGCGAGTTTTCTATAAATTTCAAAGCGTTGTTGATTGTTGTGGGGAGAAAAATACAGATTTTCTGGTGCTTTAAGGGGCATAATAGATGACAGGGGAAAATATACCAACCTACTGTACTTTTTCCCCCTCAGTTTTCAATCTTTTGTGGTTGGCAGCAGGGACAGAACCCAGGAAACAGTATCCTATCACTTAAATGGTTAAGTATTTTATGAGTAAAATGCTTCCAAATGTCTCTCAAAAACCTTCCAGACCACACCAAAGACAAAATGAGGTAATATTACGTTTCTGAAAAGTCCCCAGTATGATACCCCGACTCTGCTGTAATTGCATCAGAAAAATGGTGCGCGAGTCTCTCTCTGTTACATGTCAGGCCATTTGACTTGGCAAAAGCAGCGCTCATTAAGAGTGTGGGAGAGAAAACTTCTCAAATTTTTCCCAGCTGAAGGCTTGTATGCATATAGAGGAGAACACAACATGCAGATGTACAGTATCACCAAAATCATCCCTATGTCCCCAGTACACTGTTGGCTCCAGTGTTTTTCAACACTTTCACAAAGCAGTATGTAGCCTCCATGCTAATACTGGAATGCTCGCAGAGTCAAGTGATATACAGTATGCTGCATTTGTGTCAGATAAGGCTTAGAATTACAGTAAATAGCGGTCAATATGCCAATGAATAACCTAAATTTCGTTTAACTAGGTTTCTAAAAGCATATTTGAAGTAAAAAAAAAGCTCTAAAAAGGCAAACAAACTGCACTGTACTGCTTCTGTATTCCATTGTCCACGTTGATTACATATATCAAATATTTGCAATGACGCAACTATTTTTTTTCCCCTAACACAGTTCTGCTTATACAACTTATCATCCAATTAATCATACGTCGTTGGATGCTGGATAATTATTGGTTGTACAAGTGGCCATCGTAATTGGAAACTCGCCATTTTAAGTTGTAATGGTAATGCTTGCATGCTTCTTAGCATTAAAGTCTTCCTTGTCGCCATCTTGCATCCCACATAACATAAATATGCTAACAGTCTGCATGCTAACACTTTAGCATGCACTATTTTAAGGGGAAACCACCAAAATCTGTTTTGAGTAGAAACACTTTGGATGCCCTGAAAAGTTTGCGGCTAGCTTCTTGGCGGACAAAGGCAGCAACACTGCATGAATTTACAACAGTTCTAACGTATTCCACAGTTCCCAAACATCCAAAGTAAGTTTTCCAACCAATCCTGCAGCATACAAAATGAACCTCCACTCTAGCCATAAGCCACAGCTACCTTTTACTGCTCGTGTAAGTGTTCAGTCTGCTTCAGTGTTTGCCTTTGTCCATCTGTGGCACAGTAGCCTTCAGTGTTGACAAGCTATTCCTTTCCATGTGTGACCAACTATACTCCAGTCTTATTGCTCATACTTTCAATTGCTTAGCATTATGATATGATCCCATAGTTTCATTGTTTTATAAAATTCTGCTGTCCAAATCAATGAATTCAAGCAAACTGTAATCAAAATCTTTCTCTTTGGGTACTTCATTACCTTTACCATTAATTGGGTTACTTAACACGTGATTTAGGATGCATGTGGCACACTGTGAAACATATTCATGTTGGGAAAACATTATTGTGATATTGATTTCAACCACTTTGCCCAGCTAAAGATCAACGCTAGCAGGTCTCACACCTTTAATACATTACAGTGGGTGACAGTTGGCTGCATGCTAACCACTGAGGCACAGTCTGGAAGAAAAAAATAAAGCTATCATGTTTAAAAATAGCCCCCATGGGGATTTTTGGTGGCCCTTTCCAGCTGTGGCCCCCCTATAACCATCATCACCTTATAACATACGTGGGATGATTATTGTGTAACACTAAAAAGATGCACTGAGACCACATTCCAGCTGTGAACACGGCCTGATTCAAAAGACACTTAGAGGGGCTCTTTACCAACTATATCTAAAATACTATCTTACAACATATAAATCTTTAAATATGCTCAATTACTTGGAGGCCCCGCCCCCCGCCATCCTCAGTCTCCATGGCAGCCTAATCGACTGCAGATTTTAAAAATGGCTATCATGAAACAGGCTTTCCCTGTAAGTAATCCCCTCCTCTCTGAAAGGAGAAGTGGGGAGAGAGGTGTTGGAAGGGGGGGTGAAGGAGAAAAAAATCTGCAGCAAAGAGCCTTTTTTGCGTCTACTTATGTCAGGCTGTATTTTAAACAGTGCTAATCATATACCTTTGTGGACACTTAATTAAAATTACAAAACCAATTTTAATCGGTGGTCCAATTAATATGTAAATGTATGCAAATGTAGTAAAACAAGGTGGTGATTAAGTTAAGGACACTCTATTTCATGTCTTCCTTAAGTGTGAAAACAAACCGTCTTTTTTCCCCTGCCACCCCCCCACCTCTCAACCCCCCAAAAACATCCAAGACTGATGGATTGTGATGTTTACCGGCCACATGCTGAGTTAGGAAAATACCCTCCGTGGTATCATTTTAAAAAAGGGAAGTACAGGAGAGGAGACAATGTTGTTACTCAGTGCTGGAATCCCTAATCCACATTTTTAATCATTTACTCCCCCCCCCCACACACACACACACACTCACACACACAAACACACACAGAAAGGGGTTGCATCAATGTTCATTCACAAAGTTATAAACGGTACAGTATCTTACACCATATGTTATATGTTACACCGGAGGGGATGTTTGAAATTCAAGGCAAAGTTTTCCAGGCTTGAGGTGAGAGTTGACTATTCTGAGGCAGACTTTCAATTCTAATTAGGCCTCGGAGATACGGTGGTCTTTCAAAGCCGTATCTGGAGGGGCTGTGGAGGAGCGTGGGGGGTGAGCAGGTAATAATGAATCTGAATCTGGGTGGATATTAAATAACTTTGGGCATTGAGAGGAAAGAGACAGAGAGGAGAAAATTAATTTACCCTGCGAGTGAGGCCTGCAGTGCCGGCCAGATCGAGGTGAGCGCAGGTCATTAAAGTTTGTTGCCTCTGAAATTATGCACTCCAATAGTTTTATAAATACAGTAAAATAATGCTAAATCTGTCCTAATTAAATAAAACTACAAGGCTATATTTCTTCACATAACCTGCACATGCTAATGTACGAACCCCTGTTTGAAAAGCTTTGGACCAACATCTTAAAAGACACGTGCCAGCCAATCAGAAACAAGCATTTTGTTGGTATAATTATGCATAATTCGGCATTGTCGAACAAAAGCCAAGACGAAAGATGGTTAAGATGATTTACCAGGCTGTGCTTCGGCACAGTTCTGGCTGTGCTCTGGTTGATATATGGCTGTTTTGGGGTGTGGCATGAGTCCAGCCAACCAGGAGTACTAGATTCAGACCACTGTTGGGCCAAATGACGCATCACACTTTCAGCACAACCGACATCTTTTTCATTACTTTTCTTTCTTCCTATATCAGAAATACAAAATTAAAGCAAGGCAAAACCAGAATGCACTGTATAAAATGTGTTTCCTGCATTTCTTTTAGTTATAATGGAGGGTTATTTACTTCAGTGATGTTGGATTTAAGCTGTGTGTAGCCAGTGAATTTTATGTCATTATTAAATAAGCTCACATATATTACAACTGCAATGCAAACATAAACATAGAATTTCAGAGTGTTTATCAGGGTGGAAATGGCCTCTAAAAATGGACCCAAAATAGGACAATGCAGGCGTTTTTTTCAAACTTTAAAGCTATTTTTTTCCATGAAATTTTGATCCAGTCAGCTTTGTTTGAGAGTCACATTTTTTTCTCCTCCTGTCCTTGAAATGTAATTGATAGCAAACTTACCCACAGTAACATACATCCTCTGTAGCCCAGCGATCATAGAAAGGGTCAATTAAAACTACGACTGCCATAAACAATGATACAGCGGTGGATATTAGTGTAACATCACACACTGATTCTATTAGTGAGCTGAGCTGTGCGGTTATCCAGTTTGTGTATGAAGTGTGTGTGTCCATGCATGTGGTGGAACTAGAGCTATGCAAGCATGCATGCTTGCCTTCTCACATTCAAGCGTGTAAACACAACTACAGTTTTAAATACAAGATTCAGTTGCCTGTGTCTGTGTGTGTGTGTGTGTGTGTCTGTGTGTGTGTGTGTGTGTGTGTGTGTTTCCATGTGCGTATGACGATTAGGTTGCATTTGTTCACTCATGCTTGCCTGCTTGTTTTCTTCCATCCAACACAAATACAATTTTATGTACGAGTCTGTCTATTCACTCTGTGTGTGCATGTGTGAGTGTGTGAGCAGCATGTGTGTGTCCATGCATTCATGTAAGAAGCCAAGCCAGCATGCACACACACGCAACTTCAATTTTATGAGCGAGTTAACACGTGTGTGGGTTCAGTGCGCGTAAACGGCATCTTACGTGGGCGTGTGTGTTCAGCACACAAGGTGGGTGAGATGTTGGAAACAGCTTGTGTCATCAAGTGTTAGCAACCTGTAATCCCATCTGAGCCGTGAGGATGTGCACCCCCTCCCCACCCCCCCACCCCTTGCAACACTCCGGCTCCCTGGGGCTCCGAGTGCAACCTGCGCCCCGCTGATACCTCCGCTACACGAGGTTTCCAGGTGACTTACACACATAAACACCAGGAGGGGGGTCTCAGCTGTTAACGAGGTGAAGCTAGTCCCCGAGCGGAGGAAGATGACACTGACAGTTACAGAGCAGGAGCAGGTAGCTGCACCGGTGGTGATTTTTTCTGCCTCACAGGCTGTCAAGAGGCAGCTGCATGAGGTCGAACTAAAGAAAAAATACTTCACGCGTACCATCCCAGTGCTTCTGCATGATTTAATCAATTAAAGCCAGACTACTGCAAGGTTTGAAAGAGGAGAAAACACAATCTTCCCCACAAATTCAAAGTTGACTTCATTAGTAATTAAAATGCAGCCCTGCTCAATTCAACGTAGTTTTGCTGTCAGAGCTTCATTTCAGGTATGACCAGCAGCTTTCATTACCAAATGTTTGCTAATGCTCGCAAACTTGACAAGGATGAGTCATTTCTCTACGTGGTCTAATTCCACTGGTTCTCAGATCACCCAGTGGTGATGTCTTTAAAGCACTGACTCAAGAAAACAGAAAATATAAGGTGCCGTTATACTGTCATTACCACTTGTGGCCTGAGTGGCCGCCGTTTAGCAAAAGTTATAGGGTCTTGCATTTTTACTTTATGCACCCACCATGTATCGTTTAACTGTCTCTCACGACCTCAGAGTCCTTAATGAGTGTTTGTCAGAGGACAAACAACAAGCAGAAACAGACAGCCTGAAAAAAGAGTTTCCTTGAACACACTGACATGTTTTAGAAACAGTAAGCATCAAGATAGTGATCCAACTATGATGGGAAATATTATCAAGCAAACAGATTTTTGTACAGCAGTAAACGGAAATCAAATTTCATTTCACTGTCAAAAAGGTGGAAAACTTTGGAAAAGAGCTGACAGTGACAATTAAAAAAAAAAAAAAATCATGTATTTTGTTTGTGGGCTAAAGCATATAGAAATGGCACAATGGTCCTTTGCACATATAATAACAGATGTTTGATAGAAGCATTGTTAAATCTGATTGTGTTTGAGGGGAACAATTGAATGTTTGCTTTCAGTCTTGGACAAAATCCAAGATATGCATCACAGCTGGACTCGGTCCTGATTGGCTCCAGCCACTAAAGGATGACTGAACTCTGTCCAATCAGGCCAGTTTGCAGCAGCTGAACTGGAAAGCCTGCACTCAGCAAGGTTACCTCATTTAAATTAGTGGAGCTGCTGCTGACTGCCAATCTGGGTTTAGTTCTGTGAGGACTTTGATTTAGTTCAAATATTTTGAACTGCATGAGACTGGAATTTAACCTCCTGTCCTCACAAAAGCATTGCTGGTATGGACGTGGACTGTTCATAATTTAGCACATTTACTGGTACTACTTTTTGTTGTGTGAAATCGAAAACCTTAACATGACTGTTGGCATTCAGCACTTATTTATTTATGGATTTCTTTTGACCCATCTTTCCAAAACGAGAAAAACAAGACCAAGATGTGACAACCCACCCACATTGTTTGACTGACAGACGGCTTCTTAGAAGTAAAATGCAAAAATAAGCAATGAACTGCCCAGCGAAGAAAGCAGGAAAAGGACAGTCTTTTGTGTATTTAGGAGTAAAATTAGATTTCTTTTGCAAATGGACCAAAATATCCTAGAGTAATTTTATGCAAGGTCCCTTTCATTGTTTTTTTTTTTTTTTTTTTTTTTTGCAGATGCCACTTTATACTTTGAGAGGGGGAAAAAAAAGCTATTGAAAATGTGAGGTGATGTTTCATTCAACACTGACATCAAATGCACAACTCGGAGACAAATTATCACCTGCGAAGAGCCGTGGTGAGAAATATGCCGTGGTACGAATCACTAACTAAAATTGTTGCTTTTCTCGAGTGACAAGTGTTGAAAGTTATTTCACTGCCTTTGAAAATTAAATGTAAAAATGACAACACTTTTTTTTTTTTTAAAGTCAGACTGCAGTGATTTGTTTCTTCCTACCAGGGGGAAAGCACCTGACTTCAACCAGATTCATCACAAGGGTCAGCGTGTGAGGTATAAATCCTTAATTTGAGGCGTCACAGGTTTGATCCCCGCAGGAGAACGCTGAACCTTTAGCTATTTATTTTTATACCTTTGTAATAAATTCAAATTTTCCCTGAAATTCATAAAAGCAGCCTTTGTTTATTCATGCTGAGATGCATTTATGACATGTTATCATGGGCTCTGAATGGATTTTATGTGCCTTGGGGTAATGAAACTGTGTCTGTACGTAAACATGGCCATGATTTGTATCATTTGACAATTAAATTACATGGGGAAGCTTGCTGCGCAGAGTAAATACCTTAAACATTTCCACACCGCAGAAAAGAAGCTGCATGAAGGTGATACTAATGGTAGGCTGGCAAGTCCGCTGAGATATCCACTCAATAGGCAATTTAAAAATGGAAGGAGGAGGTTTGACTAAGCAATAAAAGTGTTGGACTGCCAGCGAGAGCACAAGCACAGAGCAGAGTGAGGTGGTGGTGGAGGGGGGGCCCAATTATCTTATTTATAAATCAACAGCAATTCCAGTGATGACTTGATCTTAAATTTGATCAAGCTGGAGGTTTTGAAGTCTCGTAACCAAACCGAGAAAAAAAAAAATCATTGATTCAATTTCCTTTATTGGTAATAATCACGAGTGTCCCCTTGGCCTGCACTAATCAGAATCACATTGATCTGAACTCAAAGACTAAGAGAAAGGTGGTCTCAAGTTACTGACTACAGCATGCACAGTGTTAAAGGATAAGGCTGGCAGTATATATTCGTACTGAAGATGTAAAGAGCAGGAGTTTTTAGAGGCTTTAATGCTCGCTCTATGGAAAACTGATCTGAGAAGTCTTGGATAAATTGAAATTTTGGCCTGACGATGGTGTGGATGACCCAAATTGCATGGCAACCCACCCACATTTCACACTGAACTACAAATATGAACCTCTTGTGGTGGCGCTACAGGAAAAATCAGGGACAGGATCACCAAAGCCAACTCATACGTAAGATGTAAAGACTGCTTAAGACATTAGGTTTCATCCTCTGGGCACCATGAATGGTTGCACCAAAATACATGGGCAAACTGAAAAGTCTTCAAAGACAGGGGATCACGAAAGTCAAAAAGTTTGTCTTTACAATGTCTGCAGCATGGATATTTGTCAGATGCAATGCAGAAGACCTTAAAGCAACGCCTTCTTGATCCATCACAGCTCAGATTGGGTGAGTCACTCACTTATTATTTCTTCTGCTTTTCCTTTATTCTAAGTGAAAGTCTCACTGAGATTCAGACATCAAAAGTGTGATGATAAATTGTATCGGTCACGAAACCTATCACCCCGTACAGATGTGGTAAAATAAAAAAGCTGACATTTTAAGTACTGCGTGTTATCTCCTTATACTGACGCACTATGTGATCATGCATTACCACTGACATAACTAACCCCGTCTGAGATGATAAATGAGGTTACCAGGTTAGCGAGGGCATTATTATGCAGCAGCTTGTCACTATGACACACCATCAGCACCATCACCATCCTCATTAGCGTGCTCACTTTTACAGGTGATGCCGCTGGAAGAAGACGCGATGACTCTAACACGAGTGCCGGCCTGATAGAAAGCACCCAAGACAAACAAAAGATTATTAGAGCGCATTAAAATCCACATTACAGCTTTTGCTGCCTCCTCAGGAGTCAAAGGCACTGGGTGAGTCATTGGCAGGCCAGCTAACTCGCCGCATCGTGGCCTAATGACAGCTCATGTGGCCGCCTGCCCACTGATTGCAATTTGGCAGGAATGCAATCAGAAGCTCACAGAGGTATATGATGTTACTGTATGTGGGCAAACACGGATGAGCTTCACAAAACTGAGTGTTTAAACCAAACGAGGGCGAAGTGTGCATCCAGAACTGACCCTGGCTTGTCAATAAAGACGTGAAAGCCCAGTCATACTCACAGAAATAACCTCCTCTCCTTCTGCATGTCCTCTGGAGATCAAAATGCTTTCGCATTCAAGGAGAGTTTGCAACATGTGGGGGAAGAGCTGTTTCATTGTCCGGGAAAAGTTAAGATTAAAATAGAATAGATTATCAAAAGTTTCTGACAATGGGCAAGGAAAAATCTACCTTTTAAACTGCAGTATTGATAGATTAAGTGGAAAACACGATCTAAATGTGGCTAAACGTTCAGATTGTGCAGCAGAAATGTCCAATAATGTTCATCATAAAGGGTGAAATCTACTGGAAAAGGGACTCAAGAGACCAATGACCACAGCCACACGAGCAAGACCGAGACCAGAATGAAAGACAAGAGGCAATCTGGTTTAAAGCCCAAAAAAAAAAAAAGAGGGTACGCCTGTCAGGTTCAGAGACAATGGTATTAAAAATAAGTATATGTCTTGTTCCAATTGCCATAACTCTAATTTATACAGTACTTAAGACAAGAACACAAAGTGTCCACAGGCTAATTTTTGTGGAAATGCTTAAAAGAAAGGAAACACAAGACGAGGAATATTTCCATCTGATGTAATGGTGCAGCTATAAAACTCATGGAATCTTTGGTTTGAACATTTCACTCAATATAAAAATCATATGGCTATAATGAAAGGTTGGAACAAGTCGATGCAGAATTCATACGTCATGTTCACTTACGCTGTGCAAAAAAAGGGGCTTCGACTACCTTTAAATCCACTTGAGGAGAAATTAAAGGTGAAAATCAGGGCTAAAATTTCACACTGACTTCCAATCATAAATACTGTAACTCCAGACCGTCACAGACTCGGCTTTTCTCACAGCATCCATATATCCAGCTGTACTTAAATGCATTATCTCTGAGCTGAGCTTCATGTGTGCTAACCCCCTCAGTGTTTCGCCGAGCTTGACTCCTGCAGCAACAATCACAGGATCAGAGAGAGAGGATGCACAGCAGCACAGCTCTGTCGCTCCCTCATGATAAATGAGTTTGTATTGTCTGTCAGGCCGGCTTCCTGCCAGCCCAGGTCACTGGTTATTAAATTACCACTTGCCAATGTCCTAAATACTGATTGATGGATGAGCATGGCAAATGAAGGACTCCTATGACTTTTGTTTCCCCCTCCTAGTTTTCTCAGCGTGAAGGGAAACCTACACCAGATTGTTATTGACATGTATTGAATGCAGGCTGGTGGTTTTCTTCCTGAATTGTTCTTAGTGGTTTTGTTACTGTTTAATTTTTCCACATGTTTCTTGCCCTTGGGTTTCTTATAGGTTTGTAAAAAGCAGATTTTTGCCCATTTTCTAACTGTATTGGACCATTTCATTGGATATACATGTCACAAATGTTTCAGAAATACACCAAAAATTATGCTTCTCTCAATGCAAAAGGTTTGTCTTCGTTTACTTTGAGCTTGAAGGGTCCCTCTTAACCATTTTAGATCCCCAAAGACAACCCACTCTCATAAGAAAACTGGCCGTTTCTGTGCAAACACATAGATGGTGACCTCTAGAAGCCGTATTAATTATGATGGGAGCCAAGGAGGAACAGACTTGATGTAGTATAAGGTGCAAGGAAGATGGTCAGACAAACAAAGGACTTTCACCCAGGATGCCACTGTTGGTGTCCCGCGTGAAACCGTACGTCAAAGCCTTGACCATATTTAAGTTACATCATGAACGGAGCATTAACTTTTTTAACCCAAACCATAATCTTTTCGTAAAACCTATCCGAGCTGTTGTGGCTCCACCAAAGGAAACTGCAAGCGTTTCACAAGGTTAACAATGTGACGATGAAGGTCTCCAACGGGCAAAATAAGTCGTTTGGAGAGTCAGTGGCAATCAAACTACTCAGTCATTCAGTCATTCTGACCCAAAGAACCAGTACATCCTGGTCACTGCTTTTTCAAAGAGTACTCTTGCAAAAGCATTTAATTGTTTTTGTTTGCTTTTGTTACGTCAGAAAAGGGTCAGAATATGAACAAATATAGTACAAGCACAACAATTAGACTTGTTTTTCTAATATCTTTCAGCTACAGCAATAAGCAGCTTTCCAAAATTATAATTTGGTGTATTTTAAGAGAAATCAACATTTTTGACAGACCCGTTGGTTAAGATTTGTGCCTCATGTTTCCTGTTTCCTCATAAAAGTAGACAAAAATACACAAGCTGTAATGATTCACCTTTTCTGAAAGCAAAAAGGTGCATTTTTTAATTGCTTTATTTCTTTATTTTCCCTTTTAAATTGACACTTCTGTCACTTTAAAGCAAAGGTTGTCTGCACAGCAGTTTCTGAGGGGTACTCTTTTTTTTTACCAAAGCATTGAAGTGCCTTCATGTCGTGCAAAGAATTTAATTGTTCCTTCAGAGGAACAAGCAAGGCTACAAGTCTAGACCAATGCTAGCATGTGCAGAAGTAACACTCCAGTATCTTCTAGCTACAGAAGTCAGCATCAAAAAACAGCTTTAGAAAACTCTGCTTTGCCCACCTTTCTGAAAAAAATCGAAATTTTTTCTCTTTATAAACTAATGAACAGCTGCTTAAAAGAGACTCACTTAAAATTGGAGCATTTCTGACTTTCAGGTCTTAAAATAATGTTGACTGCTGTGTGTTTGACCAGAATAGACAGAGGGAGTTCTGGAAAATCCATCTTTGTTTCCTGCAAGCCTCGATGTTGGGCTGGTGTGTAGTCATGTGGGCTGTGTGTGAGAGTGTATGTGTGTCTCAGGGGTGTGCTCAGGGTTAGGGGCATTGATGAGTCTGTGGCTGACATTTGAGTGTGATTGAGGGGGAGTGCAGCTACTAAATCACTGCATTGTTCTGCTGTCGGTGCGTCCTGTCGTTACTGCACTTTACCGACTAACATCATGCTTCTAATGGGATAATAACCAATTAAACAGGGGCACAGAAACTTGGCGCTTAAATAAAGATCCAAAGCCTGAGGTGCTAAAACCAAAAACTTAAGAAAGTTAAGGCAAAAAGAATGCCAAGAAGTGGAAAAGTAGCTGTTGAAAGTGATCAACAGTGTCTTTATTCAGCAGTAACAAAGAAGATTTTTTTGGCCGCAAAGCCTTCATCAGCCTTATGAAGAAGTACTGGCTCGCTATGTTTTTTTCTTTTTTCAGTCATTGTTAACTATGCCACATTGGTGTCTAATGATAAGGTAAATGAGAGGATATTTCAAAGAGAACTGGCCCTCCCTGAGTAGTTGCTTTTTTTTTTTTTTTTTCAAAGACTGGACAAACTGGAGCAGTTTGGAAAAAGACCGCAGGCGTGCCGAATGATTGTCAGCCATGCAAATAATCACTTACTTACACTCAGTGAGTTTGCTTCGGATAAGGCAAATTACCATTTGAAAATGAGCTCAAAAACACTCTGGGCGAAAAGCTTGCATCATGATTCTCAGTTATATTATTGCGGATACGTAACTACACATACACAAATGCTGACAAACACACTGCTCTGTGCAGCCTCTGAACTGGCTGCAGGGATATCAAATGAATGCTCTGATCTGATGGAGGGTTTGTCTTATTGCTGCATCTAGTTGAAATTGGTTTGCAGCCAGTCAGATGCTGCTTCTGCTTTATTTTCTGGTTGCTGATGTCGTGATTGTTTGAAGGCATTTCTCCAACATTATATACAGTACAAGTCTAAATGATGGGTTTTGACAGGGCAAACTGGGTAGAATGACGATGACATGCTGGAAAGTCAGCAGACCCGAACCAGCACTACTGTGTTTACACAATTGCCCCTTTCCCACTTCAAGAACTTCATGAAACCTCGGAGCTGTCAGCCCCGCTAAGGACGTGATACCGAATACAAGTTTGAGGTGCTTTTAGGCTGCGCATGCAATGTTGCTGATCCTGACTGGTCAAAGAAATGTGTCACGTCCACATCACAACAAGGCTCATTAAAACAAACACACAGCAATGAACACCATTACCGAATCTCCAGTGAAAATGCCTGCTATGTAATCAAAAAACATTTAAAAATACAAGATGTTGATGGAAAAGGAGAGAACAGGAATAGAGCTGCTTGATTATGGCAAAAGTTAGAATCAGGATTATTATGGTCAAAATTTTTTGTAAAATAAACAGCTCAACACTTGAATGAGCATGTTTCATAGTATAGTATAGTAAACCACAGCATTTGGAAGAACCAAGAAACCACGTTGGCCAATAATCAGAAAATGATGCTGTCCAAATACTTAAATAACGACTACAAGTACAGCTCAACAACTAGCACAAGTGATACTAACACTGTAAATCCTCATTCTGATACTTAGTACATTGCTGTGATGTGCAACAAACATAAACCACATCTCACAGCATTCTATCACTTTACACGTGTAAATTCATCCCTGCAGCACACATCAAACGTGAAGTATTTAAAGTACAGTAGCCAGAATGTGTCAATCCGAGGAGTGAATGTACAAAGGCAGCTGCTTTCCTGAAGAGTTAATGCACATCTGTGCTTGGAAACAGGACAGCGCTTTCACAACCCGCTCATGATATGCATTAAGACACACCTGGTGTGCAGGATTAAATAGAATCCAATGCACATCTGAAATGTGCATTGAAGACGTTTGACAAATATTTTTACCTTCTTTGGAAGGACAGAAGCATTTAGTAAGCCTTTTCATCACCTGACAACCGAGGCCGAGGTAAAAAACGAAATGGCAATCAACAGTCAACAAATCTGCATGTTAATGAATTTGAAATGTCTCCTTTGTCCTGGCTGGAGGCTTTCTGGACCCACAGACAGGTGTTGGAGTCAGTGTGTCCTTTGGACTGACAGTGTATCAGGGTGAATAGCCAGGTTATAAAAAGCCCTTTAAGCCCATCTTATCCTTTTAGTTGCTGAGTCTATGGTTGAATTCGGAGCTACTGTCAACAATATGAAGTTCCCGGCCGGGATTGGGAGGTAAGCAAAGTTTTAGCTACAGTGCTGAACTAATGCCAGTTTGATTAAATGCTCAGGATACAAACAGCAGGGGTTTCTGATCCCTTCACCATTATAGTTTTCAGGGCTTACAGAGCTTCCCTCATTGTGCTGCGCTCTTTCTGACCTTCTTCAGCTGAGGCCAACCTATCATATCATCAGAAAATGACCATAGTGTGTTGTTCTAATCATATAAAAATAGAGCTGGCATGAATGCTTCATCAGAACGGGTGTCATTTTGGTGAAAGCGCTGTCACGCTTTTCTGAAGCTTGGCTTTACTTCTGGCAGATGCATTGCAGAGAATGAACATTTGTTTACATCCCCAGATACATTAAGTGTTTATTTGATAGCAAACACAATCCAAATTGTCACTTTGCAATGCAAGCTCCAAGTCCAATAAGCCACGGGTCTTTAAAAGTCACAAAGTGCTGCCATGTTTAACAGGGTTAAATACACAAACAAAGATGGATTGAATGTGTAATTTGGAGCATTCAAATTTGGTGGAAGAGAAAAAAACAACAGTATTTCTCGGGGAGCACGCCTTGCTGCATATTAATTCTTATCGTGGTGATGAATAATCATGCTTCTTATGAGGAAGAGTCAGTAGAATACAGCAGCACTTTGAGCTGTCATAATTAACAGACTCACTCAACAATGGGCACATTCTCAAAGAGACTTCTTATTAACACAGACATAATGGGTAAAGTGCATATTAAAATGGGTATTTAGAGTGGAAGGGATCAAAACTACCAATGAAAACCCAGTTTTATGGTCGACGTGTTTCATTGTTTCAGCGTCAAATGAATGTCAACCGACAGCCGAGGCCTGGGCCATACTGTACGGCTGCCCCGAGGTGTCAAAAAGCTTTGGCGTGACACTGCCATTACCCACGGGGCCTGTGCACACCTCATTAGCGACAGAGTATCCTTTGGCCACCCATGGGCAAGATTCAGTCCCTTGGTGGCTTAACAAGATCACATTTAAATCCATGGCGAGATGGGGAATCGCTTCCTGATGAACATTCATCAGCGGGACACAATTATTTCCAGGCTGCTTCCATTTCTGATCTAGTTTTGGGAGGAATTCATAAAGATCAGACTGATTTCCTGGTGAAAATATGCATAAAAAAGTTTAAGGGTCAATTCAACCAAATTACAAAAAAAAAGCATTTTCTCATCCATCTTTCAAGGCATCAAGGCAGACAGATAGTTCTGGTCCTGTTTGCCCAGGTTTTGTGTTACCAGCCATATGGACATCTCAAAACTGGGCAAATGCATCAAATGTTTCTCATTTAGTGAAGTGAAAGAGGTGAAAGATAACTGAACATCCTTTGTCTTCCCCTAAGGTGCCCTTGAGCCGAACATCAACACTATCTCCTCTTCCGTGGAGACGCTGAAAACATCAGGTTGGCTCAACCAGAAGACAATCACAACCTACACAGATTAACACAAGCAACTCGTCCTCGTCAGCAAAATGAAGAAAGAACAAAGAACTTCCATTTTCTAAATGTTCCCTTACATCATGAGATGGATGGTTAGGGTCCGTAATTCAACGATGAGCCCTGAATTCCACTGAATAGCCTGTTCCACAGTGTGCCTGTCAAGGGTGATTACAAGCTTAGCAAGAAAAATGAGATACTGGTTGACCTATTTCTGAACACTTTGTTTCACGCCGTCCCCCCACAATCTCCCCTTCCTCCATTCCGATCCTTTCTCCCAACCGAGTTTGCCCTTCCTTTCATTTTTTATTTCAGCCTCTCTGCCCACCGGTTCTCTCAGAGTAGAGGTCAGGTCAGAGGCCACCTGGCTCGACCACGGTGCCGAGCGTGAGCAACCTGGCAACAAAGGCCTCTGCTGTTGGAGATCTGTCGCTCGGTGCCAAACTTTCACCTTCACCCCCTCCCCTCGAGCCTCTCTGTGAAGAAAACCCCTGCAGGGATGCTTCAATGGGGGGCTGTGAGCACTCAGTCCTCTGAGGCAGCAAAGTTTGGATGCTGTCATGAGGAGAGTCACAGTGGGAACTCATCAGCGATAGAAAGGTGGGAAATAAAAGGAGGTGACGCACCTCTGTTTCGGCTAACAGACAAAGAAGCTCAGAGAGGACGCGGCAACCTTTATGGTCACCGTTTCTCGCCACCTCCTTGACATCATCAGATGATGAGCAGCCTCATTTGGCTGTCTCGATATATTTTCTGACTGTGTCTAAAAGCTGCTTGAGGAGCCTTTTTATTATTTCAAAAACAGATTTTCAATCGACTAATAAAAAAATGCTTAATTGAAACAATACGCTATGAAATTAGATGAAAGAGTATTAGTTTCTTAGTGCCACTGATGTCCTGAAAATCCTGTGCGTTGAGTTTTGCAGATAAGAGTTAAAGAAACCCAGGCTGGCAGCGGGCCCTTCTCTTCTCATATCCTCAGCAAAGCAACATGGGAGACCAGGGGTTTGGTCTTAAGAAGAAGTAAGTAGAGTTTGTTATTTCACCGCCTTTGACTAAGGTCATACCAAATTAACAGACGACTGACTGAATAAAAATAGCATACCATTAATTCTTTTTTTCTCCTCTCTGCTCATAAATCTTAAAGGTTGACCTGATTTTTAATGTTAAACTATGTGGAGAAATTAAAAAGGAGGAGGAAGGGGGGAAAACATTCAAATAAGCAGCACGGACTAATTTCAACCATGTCGCCAGCTCAGGTTTCATGTGGGATCTGCGGGAACTAAAAATACTTTTGGTCTTTTGTGGGGAAACAATTTAAAACCTCACAAAAACAATGCTCAGTCGCAGCATTAGAACGAGCATTTTCAATTACGCTGGCAGAGATTTTGAAACTTTATGGTCAAGCAACGCTGAGAATTATAATCAATTTTCAGGTGATAAAAAAACATAAACAGTAGGGGGGGGATGAGCCATTTAATTGCCACCACATTCGTTAACAAGCTTAGCTCTTGTCTCAGCACTGTGCACCACACTCAGCATTCAAATAGATCCTAATTATTTCTAGTGAAGGTCTTAAGATTGTCAACTCTTGTGTTGGCCAGTGATAAAACATGGCTCTTTCAAACTTAATCATTACAAGTACATTCAACGAGCATAAATGGCTCAGAGGTTAGAGCTGCATTAACTCTCGTGTCCATTTTGGTTGGATGGCCTGGCATACGCAAAAGCAGATTACATCCTCAAATCAAACCCTAACTGATGATCGCGCTCCTAAACAGTCAATTATGGAATGTTTACTGTGGTGTTTTGTGGCGTTATTTGTTTCTGTTCGCTTGATAACATGCTAGACTGACTTTAGATTGACAAGGATTTATGGGAAAGCAGCGAACGGAGTAAAAGCCAATCACGTAAACACCAATTACAAGTCCGCTGAGGAGAATTAAAGCGGCTGAATCAAGATTTTTTTTCCTTTCCTCTTTCTAAAAACAGACGAAAAGAAGGCGAGATACCGGATGTTTAATGAGGAGAAGGGATGATGGGCAGTGCTCGCATCATAATATGCAAATCAGCTCTGAAATAGTGTCTGATGCACTTCTGTACAGCAGTGGATATGAATGAAGACCACTGCTGCTAAGTTATTATGATAATTGAGGAGTTTTGGAAGCAGAGCAAAACTTGTGTCGGGAGGAGAAAAGAAAAGTAACACCCAAACACTCTCCCTCAAAATTTTGCAATCTGTGGATCTCCACAGTGATCCTCTCATCCTGACAAAAATTCAATTTTTAAACTTATTTTTAAGGCTGATAAGATGCAGAGGAATCGCGAGAAATACAAAGTAGAATAAATGTCTTTACGGCACTGAAGCGGAGACATAACTGATCACATTTCAGGGATAATAAGACCTCAGAGCAGCTACATTAGCTTTGCATTGTCCACACAACATTAACAAAATGCAATATTAACTCTCCTGGATACATGTCAAGACCGACCTTTGACTATCAGGAAAACCACTTACTCAAGCAAACCCGAATTCCTTGTAAACCAGTCGGCCTGAAAAACCAGCATCTTACTCGAAAAGGCTAAATCTGTAAGACTGCATTCATTCATCTCACTTTACAAGTACTATGAGACTCAAATAACAAGTGATTTCCAGCCTTTTTGGCTTGTGACCACTTCCAATGAAGGACTGTGTGCTCAGGCTGCATTTGTCACTGAATTGTGAGCAGGGAGCATTAAAGAGTGGTTTTCATAGGAATAATGATTAGAGCCAAGAAGAGTGGAAACTATCCAAAGGAAAACATTTTTTTTTTTTTTTTTTTTAGATTTTTTTTTTACAAATAGAAAATGCACAATAATACAAATTTGTGGAGCAGAACTTTGTTTTTCTTCTTTTTCTTCTCCTTAATCAGGTTGTGGCTCCTTTGAGGGGTCCGTCCACCAGAAGCAGAGCCACTGCTTTAGGTATCATATAATTTTAAATATCAATATTTCTGTGTTTGTTTCATCATTTGTCTTCACCTCTTTTTGCTGGATTAAAGTGATTTAATTTTTTCTTCTATAGCTATGGCCATCCAGATGTTTTCCTTTTTATTCTGTGTGTATTAATGGACCCCAGGATGAAAGGAACCTATAACTAATAAAAATCACAATATCATGTACATGAGGACAGCTTGGGGCTTAATTTTCAAACAGGAAATCATTTTAAAAGGAGTAAAACTTCATGTTTGAAGTAGATGCAACATGTGATATAAAAGGTGAGTAAATGACCTGAGGCCTTGCAGGAAGGACAACTTGAGGTCACATTAAATGTTTATGGGAAGTTTTTAGGGTGGCAAGGGCCTAAAATAAGATAAAAACAAGACATCACAGAAAAGAACAAACAGTAAATCCTTCAACTGCCTCCTTCACGTGTAATCAAGGTGAAATTTGTTCTACAGCTGTGAAACAACCTCTTTCATTCTGTCCCTACATTGCGGTGATTGTCGAACAATGGAGCAATCCGAGAGCAGAAACAAGAACCTCTGGTGAATGCTATTAATAAAAGACACATCTCGTCACTCTCAATATGGCAGGCGAACCTAGCAGGCTTTGAAGTCCTCTCCTCTCGCTTAACTTAACCCAGTCTCCACTCATCTCTCGCTCAGACTCTGCCTTTAATGTGGCGAGCCGGCCAGCCTCCTCGTACCGTCCCAACAATCACGTCACTGGACGTCTTCAGAACTGGGATTATTTGCATTTCCTGGTCTGTTTGAGCTTCAATCACACAAAAGGGCCCAGGACCGCTGAACAAAAAAAGAGCAGGAAAAAAAATCACCCCTAAAGTAATGTGGTGCCACAGAACTCAAACCAGATGAATCTTCTCTATTTTTACCTTTTCCTTTGCCAAGGAAACATCAGGCACATCCTGTACGCTTCAGTGAAGACGGGCCGGCTAAAGCTTTCTAAAGGAGAGGGAACAAAGATGTTTCACCCCCCCTGCACACATCTCTCCTTCCAATGTTTGCTTGATTCTGTTGTGCATGATCTTAGAGATGGGGATATTGAAAATGATATGACACAAACACACACTCACATTTAAACACATCTGCAGAGAGATAGAGCCGAGTACAGAAGACAGAAACTCTTTTCCTGCAGCGTGGAAGCCATGCAGCATAGGTGAAAGACAAAAAACAGAAATTGGAGCATTTTGCACAGATGCAAATGACGGCAACTAGGCACTTGAAGGCGGCAAAACACATACATACTGTAAATGTGTTGCTAAACACCTCATTCCAGATGCTGTTTCAGTCTTGGCGACAGAGATAATCTCTGAAGAAACGGTCAAGTGTAGTGGCAGGCGAACAACAACAGCAAACACATGAAAACATGAGACTGAAGATGATTCCTGTTGGAAACAGGAAAATGATAAACAACACGTCGAGTGATTTTTTTCCAGATCTCTCAAGATGTTTGGTGTCAAACTAGATCATCTGATGCAAATGTGAGCTATTTGCCTCCATAACGCATAAACGTCTGGTGATGACAGTGCATCTGATGTTCACACGATTTAAAAATGCTAAGCTAACGCCACAAGTCATTTAACTAGCAGAAACACAGAACTTAAATAGAAGTATTTTATGGACCAAGCAATTCATTAATTTCTAATAAATAATAGATAATTAATGTGAATAATTGGCAGCTGCAGCCCCTGATCATGCCCCCTAAAAAAGTATTTTTTAAACAATAGCCAAACAAGCAAGCTACGTATCAAAAGAGAATAAATTAGCCTATTTCATCTGTCGAGTTCAGTTTGCAGAGGCTGTAGTTAGCCTCTAGGTAAGCTAAGCTAGCCTGCGGACATCATCAAAAATGTAGCGCCATCCAATTTTGTCAGTATTTTGATCAAACATCCGTATATTGAATGTATTTTCTTCCTTAAAAACATTTGCAGTGTTCCATCATTTACACTCATGTTTGCCAGCCAGCAGTCATCCTCTCTGATATTTATTGGCACATTCCCCACTTCCCCCAGTAACTCCATCTGTAGGTATGTTGCTTTGCTGCATGCAACAAGCTAATGAGGGATCTGCTCAAACAAAATATTGCTCCATAGCACCACTAGTGGTCAAAAACTCAGGTTACCTTTAGGCTGCACGCCAGGAAAGAAGTTGTAGTTCTTTGCTTCTGGTTCAACTCAGCCAATGAGATTACTGCTGCCTCTGTAAAATACTTGTGTCACTAAAACGCCAATCTGCTAATGGCCACATAAAACAGCATTTCATTCTGAATAGACTTTTGTGTGCTCTCTTCCACTCAAAAAAATGAAAAGCACATTTGCAGCTAGATTCAAACAACATGGCACCTGTGACTATTGAACAAGGGCACTTTCAAATTACCTGGTATCAGTGGAAGCTGCAATTTCGCCACAAAAAAAGGAATAAAGACGCACAGCAAGGGAAAACAGATATGAGCCTTTATCATTGTACTCAGGTGGAAACTGTGAGGCCTGTGCACACACTGGGAGTGCTGATATACAGCAGGGCTGCGCAGAGTGGCTTCAGAGTATATTATGTTTAAAAATTTGCTTTTTCATATTTTAGTCAGGATATCAGTGGACACTTCTCCCTGCACACGCTCATTTCTGTAATTGCTTTTTCATATTTTGGTTAATGGCAGTGGGTGTTTCTGTCCAGAAACACACACACACACTCTTACTCGGATCCATAAATGTGCAAACGAGAAGCAGAGATTAATGTGTTGTGTTTAAACCTAACCTTTTCTGTAAGTCAAGCGTTCTGCCGGGTTATTTCTAATTTAAAACTGGAGCTATAGCAGCCCCTTAACATCCTCATCCTTATTAAAGACATTTCAGGACACGCTGTAGCCAGGAGGCACAGTTCAAATATATATGATTCAGTGTCATTTGCGGAGGAAATCTGGGTTTTAGAGGAAGTTAATTCTGCCTTTTGCGACTGGAGCAATGACAGATGTAGTCTGTGGTCCATGGTTTTTCTTCAACAGTACTGTAAGGGTTGCTGTTGAGCCTGCAAAGTGTCACTAATTACTATGTAACTGTACTTAATTCAAATTATTCCCTTGACTTAGATTTTCTTATTATCCTTTAACCCTAACTTGGCTTTGAAAAAAAGCACTGTTGTCAAGTAAACCTAATGTTAACCAAGCTGTTCTTGTGCCTAAACCTAACAAAACCAAGCCATTCCAGTATCAGGTAAGAAAATATACAGATCACATAAACAGACACGTTTTGGTGGGCACAGAACAAATGCTGATGTCCTGTCAATAAAGGCGTCAGATCACAGAATGTTGGATGACAAGCAATCTACTCTTTCATGTACTTTAGGGTAACTTGTTGACCATTTCAATGACATTTTTATCTGCTGAAAAGCTGCTCATGCAAATGTGTCGCACAGTATGTTCCTCACAATCAAATAAAAAAGTCATAACGTAAACGTCTGGGAGAACCACATGCAAAGAGTGTGTCACAGCCTCAAAAAAGTGTTTAAAATCCGTAACAGTAGCAATACAGCAGCATCAAAATACTCCATTACAAAAATGCACAGTATGCATTTTTTACAAAGTATGCAGACGGGCAAAAATAAAAGTACTCCTTAAGCAGAATGCCAAATTCTACTCAATTTAAAAAGTAGCTTCAAGCTGGATTTCATTTTTGGCCACATGGGGTCAGTGTAACAAGCTAAACACAACCATGATTTATTAGCAGCTTATAAACTTATGGCAAACATGTTAGCAAACAGTTGCCTTTTCACACATCCAGCAAAAACCACCAACATAAAAATTTCTGACTCTTTACCTGCTAAATGCTTCAAAATATTCACCAGCTAGGCACTAACTTTGTTTCTCTGCAACTTGGTTCAGGGCCAACAGCTTAAACTGCTGCCGATAAAAACAAGGCTGAGTGAAAGTTTTCTGTCGCAGAAAACCAAAACAATGAGCTGAAAAACAGTAAAGAGTCATCCATAATCTACCGAATAATATCTACCCCTTTCCATCTCTGATACGTAACCTTTCTCATGACTGGCACCTTACCTGACAGTCCTAGAAACAGTGTTGACTCAAACTCCACCCATCTGGCAACCGGAGCGGTTTAAAACAAATGCTATGAATTATTGGCAGCTCCTATTTGTCCCTGGTTTGGTATACATACCGAGTGTGTTTATTTGAAATCAAAGGGTGTGGCAAAAGCCGGGTAATGAAATCCAGCTGCAGGCCGCAAAGACACTGGATGGCTTCCCTCATAACATGGGCCGGAGAGAGGGCCGACTCGGAGCATAACACAACAAGAAAATCGAAAAAATACAAACAAAACGAGTGATTTGCACACAAAAGAAAACTGAATCAAGCACAGCCCATCCACTGAAGAGAGGTTCTTGTAAACAAGTGGCCGTGCTAAAACAATACAGCTGGATTTCCTCTCGGTAAGCGACGATAATCATCACTCACTGTTTACCGCAGAGGAGAGGGGTTCCAGCCCCAAAAGCCCCTGGTTCCCCAATAACACAAACGAAGCTAGATTCACTCACTATCTCTGTGATGATGCATTTTACACCAAGATATGGAACCGTGCACCTCGCTACAGTCCAAACAGATCAGGCAAAATGTGGCTCATGCGTTCTTTCTGTGCAAAGTCAGAAAGTTTAGCTTTAGTGCATTTTTATCAGAAAACCTGAGTTTAAACCATAATTTTGGCATAACTTACCTCCTAACTATGACAAAATTTCTCTCTTTTTTTAATGTATTCTAAATGTCCTTAATATCTGAGAGCCTGGAACACTTTTTCCCCAGCAACATTTCCTAACCATTCCAAAACTAATCATTTCTCTTTATGGAAAAAGAGCTTATCATATGCAAAGTGCTCGACATCAATGTCTTCATATTCTCGTTTGAGAAATTCATTGCGCGGTGAATTCCCTCGGGAACGCCGCAGCCAAGTTTCTGCCTTGCAAAAGTTTTTTTTTTTTTATTCTCTCACTTTAATTCAACTTGGCACGTTATTTCTCAGAAATACCGTCGGGCTCAGGGGAGAAACATAGACGTGGTCTCACTTGTTAGTGCGGGTTTTAGTGCTGAATAAGGATCAGACAATGGCTGAGGGGAGAGGGGCTGCAGTCTAGCGAGGTATTGACACAGGAGATATTGCCTGAACAAAGTGGATCCGTGAGAAAAGGGAGGGAGTGAGCGTGAAGGAAGAAAAAAAGAGAAAGATTATCTTAATTATCATTCAGGAGCTGCTTAGTGCAGCACCTGTGCATGAATAATGTCATTTATAGGCACATTGAGATGTGCATAATTCCCCCTTAAATCATACACATTAGCGGCATAACAAGGGATGAACAAGTCGGCCTCTCGCAGGCTCAACTAGGAGCGAGGGGGTTCATTGTCAGCCCCTCACCTCCCCAATAAGAATGTATTTCTTTATTCAAAGACTCCACTCTCCTCTCATTTAACACTTGCTATTCGGTCCAGAAGAGCTGTGAGGTTACATATCCTGCTTCATATTACCACATTGGGTTTCATTTGTGCACCACATGACTTCAAAATAGAGGATATTTTAGGGCTGGGAGTGAGATGTTGCAGCAGAGAGGTTGTATGATCGTGCTTGTTTTGAAGTAAAAAGCAGTATGGAGCTCCTACCAGTACATATGAATCAATGTAAGGGTCCTCTGTGTCAGCGCCTAACTAGAAATGTAGCTTGGATGTTAAACAAAGAGGACATTAAAGATGTTTAGTTGAATGAGGGCCTCAGTACTTCAGAGCTGAATCTGAATCCAGAAGTAGCTCATAAAAAATCATACATTTGCAATGCCAACGTCACTGTCACCAGCAAAAGTGAATGTTACAAACCCAACTACAAAACATATAGCTCATGTAGTACCTGAAGTAGTCCAAGTATGTATTCCGAGTACTCCATTACAAATAAAAGTTCTGCATTCACATTGTTGTATAAGAAAAACTACAAGAGAAGTAGCAACAAAACATACTTAAAATATGAAAAGTAAAAGTACTCATTTTGCAGAGTGGCCCATTCATGGCTTATAATTAGTGATGCATTTACATGTAAGCATCATTTTAATGTCGCAGCTGATAGAGGTGGAGTGACGTTTATTTACTTTATATACGACTTGGCAGCTGAATCTCTGAAAATACATCATGATTGCTTTTTTTTTTTATTACATTTCACATTAATAATCAGATTTTTTTTTTTTTTGCTAATTTCTGAAAGTAATTTGTAAAGTAAATAGTATATTTTTTAAAAAATATAGTAAAGAAGAACCTCAAAATTGTTCCAAGGCACAGTACAAGAGTAAATGCACATTGGCTCATCTTACCTGTCGTAGTTCTTCTCTCATCTTGCGACAGAATCTGTGTTGTGTCAGGCTGAAACAGATGAGGACCACCACTCTCGTGCTAGCTCGTCGTTTACGCTCTCCTCTGGATAAAAATAAAATAAAGTCAGTAAATAAACCTCATTGGACTGAGCATCCTCTCACATCTTTTGGAAACTAAACGTTTTCCTCGCTAACGCCACTGTTACCACTCTAAACTAAACAATCTAACGACAAAATGTCAATATTTTGTCAACATTGCATAGGAACAATTGCATTTGTCCTCACAACACATAACAGAGCTCACATACCTGAAGGAAATAAAATAAAACAGTAGCTTCCAAAGAGTGGGCTGCTACTATCATACCTTAAGAAGAAAGAGGGGAAAAGAAAAAATAGTCAATTTTAAACCATCTGCATGCTAAAGTAAAGGATAACATTAGCTAAATATTGGCAAGGTAGCATAATACCATTAGCATGAGTTCTGTACTCAACAAAAAACATTTCCAAGATAAATTAGACAATTACAACAAAGTTGTTCTGAGTAGTCTATAAATCAAGATTTTTAACACTGTTTAGCTTTTATTTTCCCCTGCTAACACTGACATTGACAGGAGCACTAACAAAGACTCACCGCTCCTTAGCATGACCTCAGCTAACTGAGAAATACAGCATGAAAGCAAGGTAGTAAAGATGATGTGATTCATGCTATATAAAGCTCACAGAATAAAAACAAAACACACAAAATAAAAGGCCACCAAATACTGAGAAAATGTAAACAGAAATAAAATAAGAATTATTGTTTGAAAAAAAAAAAAAGACATAATACTATATTATATGAATTATTATATATCCATAATGCTGTTCTAGCAGCTAGCTGGAGCTAACATATTAGCTAGTTAGGACTTCACACTACTCACACACATTTAAGCTTCTTTTTATTTTTTCTGTACTGTTCTGTTTATGTCTCCGGACATTTTGCTGTCAGAATGGTATAATATTTTATTAATAAACAGTTTTATTGAAGAATGGGGGAAAAAAGCTCTCTGAGCTAACAAGCTTGCTAGCTGTTAGCTAACTGTCAGTTGGCAAGTTTGTTAGCTTGGTTGCTTAGTTACTTGGTCTTAGTTGTCAGGTTCCATCAGACTCTGCTCATATAAATATGTATAAAGGAAAAATAAATCATGTATATCAAAATCTACTCAGAATCGAAGATACAAATAAATAAAATGGTGCAGCAGGAGAAGAGCCAAGCAGCAGAATACATACTGTATGTGCAGTGCTAGTAAGTATAGGATCAGCAGGGTAGTGGTAATAGTTATATTGAATTGCTGCATCTTAATATACTGAACCTGTTGACAATGTCGCCACACTCTCTAATCTGCATGAATTTCACTGTCAAATAAAAACCTCTAATCTCCAAAATGTCAGCCTTTCCAAATAACAGCCTTGTGGGACCATTGTGTACAGTGTTTTACACTTCATCTGAGGTAATTTGAAGGGTTTCAAACAACCAAAACTGGAATGAGGTCTTCATATGACAGCAGTGAAATAAAGGGCTATACATGGCATTTATTCTCTGAGGATCTGGTGTTGTTGCACCACTTGTGTGGACTAGAAAAGAGCTACTGATACTTCATCCTAACCATGTTCCCTGTGTCCCTGAAGGATAAATTTACGCCCAGCGTATGTCAAACAGTCCTTGAAAATAACTGCTCAGGCCTCAATTTGAGTACAAGCTGGGTGGAGTTTGCCAAAGCAGTCCACACTCCAGAGCCGGAAAGTATTTGTCATCCAAATCAGATTTTGTGTTGCCACGGGAGACGTGGGTCCACACAGAGAGGATGCATACAGTACGGAACGAGAGTAGTAACAAGGCTGTCATCACGGAGAAATGTCAAATATTCCGCCCCGCTGCCGACTCCTCAGCGCAGCTCGCCACTGTTGAGACCTGGCCCACACAGTCAAAAGTTCACAAAAACAATAGAGGGCATTGTGGGTTTTCGCTAATCAGAAGGGCCTTCCAGTTCGAGCCGAGCACTTCTGAATTCAAACTATGCCAACGGAGATATGGAGTAGGATTAAACTCGGGAGTGTGTGGACCTCCTCTATGCTGGGGTCAAACTGCAATTTTAAAACACTCTGAGTGCTCGCTTTTAGCCTGGGTGGCCTGTCGGGTGGGCAGCCTTTGTCATTTTGGGAAAATGTCAGTCGATCGCAGAAAGCGATTTGATTGGTTCTCAAGCTGAACTCCTAAACAAGGGCATTTTCTTCACATATTAAAAGAGAGCTGCTTCAATAATTATTTAAGATGAACAACTATATCAATAAGTCCAAGCTGGCTTATTGATTACTCCCTTGTTTTTGACACCGATAAATCACCACCATATTCTTTTTCAGATGTGAGTGCAAATAAATAAAACCACAGTGGAAAACACAAGCGCCGCCACAGCCTGTGGTCAAAAAGCGAGGAGCTTTTCACAGCTGGAAAAATGCAAAAAATGTCAAACGGTGATGCAACTTCTCCAGCGCTAGTTCAGAATCATGAAGAACATTCTTTTGAGCTATTTGAGCCACAAGCGAGCACATTTCTGAAGTTTTCTAAATTGAAGTCATAGGACACAATTTGGTACACGCCTTTCCTGTTAGTACAACTTCTTGTGAAAAACATTGCTTTATTCACCACTTTTGACAACAAAGTGCCTGAAATCATAAAAGCAAGCAAAGACAATTCAGTAATATGTCGACAAATAGAATTTACTGACTTACATGCATATATCCTTGGGCAATATAGCTCAGAAATAGTACACACAGTACTGATACTAAAGGGTATACATGATAGTATTTGTATTTTGGAAATGTTAGAAACTGTTAACTGCTTTCTCAAAGCATCACATCACATATATATGTTTTTGGTTTTTTTGGGGTTTTTTTTTTGGGGGGGGGGTAGATATATTATAGTAGTAAATTGATTAACTTTGTGTTTTGAACCATTAGTTGGACCAAACAAGTCATCTGAAGACATCATCTTTGGGTTTGGGAACATCTAAGGGGCAATTCTCACTATTTTCTCACAACAAACGCAGAATCAAGACAATAATCTTTAATTAAAAGTCCTAAAAAGTCTTAAAAACTTGAAATTCAGGAGACTTTATCGACTACAGGCCTTCATATGCTGTGAGAGTATCCCGAAGCAAGACAGCAAATCTTCCAGTTCCCAGGATGCTGTTATCTGATACTGACCTCTGACTTCTCTAATTCAGAGCGGCAACTGAAAATACAAATTTTCCAAATCCAATTTTATCAGAGTTGTTTTTTTAAAAGGGTAAAGGACGATATGAGGGTGGAATAACACACATTTGAGAAGTCTGATGATCACTGTGTCAGACCTCCATTCTCCACCTAAACTGACTGCACCTGATGACTCTCAGCTCACGTCTCCCCCCAAAAAACGGGCATTACCATCCTGAATCGCAGGAGCAACATAATGATTCACATTCAGATCATTATTCTTAATACCTCTGAGTATTCTGGTAATATTTGATAATTGCTGTGGAGTGACCTTAGGACAAATGCCATTATGAGTTTAAAGGATGACTACTAATCTGAAAGATGTAATTCCCACTGAATATTCGGAAGGCCCCGTCGACGCTCGGTATCATGTTTGAACTCAAGTTTTATTTATCCGCCGCTATTTGATATCTTTAAGATACTGCAATACAAATAAATTATTCATGTCAATTAGCTTTTCATCTTCCAAGATGCGAACTTGTGTGATCCCTTTAACAACTATTTATTTCAAGCTAAAACAGAGCTCTCCCTGGAAGCCCACTGCTATCGCCTGAGGACATGTCTTTTAAATAAAAGCATCAGAGCTTTGCATACCTACAATTTGCATATTAAAGGCACTGGGAGACAGATGATAGAAGAATTGGGTGAAGCAATCTAATCATCGCTCAAGTCTGACTGGAATCCCAAAGTCTTTTGGGTTTGGCCTTCAGAGATGCAACGGCAGCAAAGAAAATGTTCACAAATTAGCAAAAATCTTTTCAAGTGGTTATTGTTGGGTTTTGTTGGTTGTTTCCTGGGAGTCGCCGGCTTCTGTTGTGTTGCTTTCTTTGTGTTCAACAGTGTTTCTGACAACTCAACTGGTGGTTTTAGAGGAAGAACGTAGACCAAGATGAGGAGGAAATCAACCAGAAACGGTTGTTTTCACAGCAGATATTTTGACTAGCTGGAAAGGCAGAAGTGCAATTAGCAACATTAACGATGGCACCATTCCATTAAGCTTCCAAAAAAAAGGCCAAACCCGTGAACAAACATACACAAAATAAGATCAATGGAAATGGAATGCAGCCATTATTAATGTTATTAATTACACCGGTGGTCTCTCTTATGACATGTCAAAATGTCGACCGTGAAAAAGGTCTATTCAATACAGCCGCAAGTTGCATTCTGGGAAACGTTGGAAGTTGCATAAGAAGAACAAGCCCACAAGACAAGTTGATTGACAGTGCGCTCATCTGAGGAGCAAATTATAGATCTCAATTATGTCATATGAAAGTCAACTGATGTCACTTAGGAAACATCATGTACAGAACCTCATTTATGGAGCATCACGTCTGTAAACGTTTCCCGGAACCAAACCAAGTATTTAAATATCTAAGTAAATCACTGTTGAATGTTACAGCGTAAAAATCTGACTGATGAAGATGAAATATCACCTGATTCATTTTCTATGAGCCGAAATATAAACTCCATTAACGTCAGCGGAGGATTCATCCTCAACACGTGCTCCCACTGTTTCCTGAGGTTGAGGATTTTTGAAGGAATTTAAACAGGATTTGACTCCAACCCTGCAACAAATACAAAGTGGAGCTGTGAGTGTGTATGTGGGTCCTCTCAGCCTGCATCACGCTGATCACCTCTGATATGCTGCTGCCCCGTGGCTACAAATGCCCTGTTTAGGCAGAGACAAGAAGACACCAGCTAATATCATGGTCAGAGACTTGCAGCTCTGTAGTTCTGTGGTAAATCTACCACACAATTTGGCCCAATTTAGAAAAAAAAATTATTCTGAACTGACACATGTAAATTTTCTATTTTGTTATGTTCTGCTGTATAAATGTCAAGTAAGGTGAGGTGTAATCAGATGCAAGGAAGCTCTACATGTGGTGCTGCACAAGAAAATACGTATTAGCAGAAAGGATCTCAAAAATCTACTGATTTGATGCAAATGATGGAATAAAGGTGGAGAATAAGGCCTAAATCAAACTGCTGGTGTCTAATATGATGAGAGAAAAATGAAAGAAGGCTCGACCGGATGAAGAAATAGGCTGACTTTCCGTAGAAACAACTCTGGCCCTGTGCAGAGTGAAAAGCGGAGCTGCAGCCCTGAGAGTGGACATGAAGTGCAGCGAAGTGCAGAGCAGTAAACTTCTCAGCCAGCGTCACTCTGACTTCCTCTGATTTGTTTGCCCTGTGGCTACCAGCGTCCTGTATCTGCTGAGACAGACAGGACGAGAGGTGCCCCGAGTCCACCCACCCCACCGCTAACGGGTCACATCACACGCCGGTGTCACTCGCATGTCCACTCACTTCGGACCTGACCCACTTCGCCCAGTCCAACCACCCCTACACCACCACCACCATCATCATCATCATCCGCCCTGCCTCAGCCAATAGGCCCTGACACCCTGCAATCTGAGCCACGCAGCTATTTAAAGCCTTCAGACCCGATCAGAGGCAGCAGGCCCTTTCACCGACATCGTCACCGACAGCAGATTGATGCTCGGCGAGATCACGCAAATGAGGGCGGCGGGCTGTTTATGAGAAACAGATCATGGTAATGCAGAAAACTTCTCTGACAAACTCCTTGGTGGAGAATGGGCATGTGTTGGAGGCAAGATGGTCAGCAGTGGGCATCAGCTGCGAGTGCTGCCTCTGTTTCTGTGTGGCGTTTAATAGATGAGGAAAGAAAGTGGACGCGTATCAGGATAAGAAACAACACGCTGGTTAGAAAAAAGACAGAAACCGAGGTCAAGTCACGAAAGAAATAAAACGACAGACGAGAAAGAAATAAACAGCCTTCCTCCAGCTCGTCGTCGGGTCTTGTGCGACACATTGGCCAGACGTCCTGGCTGTATGTCGCGAGCAAGGTCCGAGTGGCGTGCAGACTTCCTCAGCACACATGGCGGCGGGCTGCGCAGCTTCGCAGCCACCCTCACCCCTCGCCGTCGCCGCCCTCCACAGATCCATTTAGAGCCTCTTTCCTGGAAGGTTCCACCTCGCTGCGCCCAGGGGACAAATGTGAATTGTTACAGTCAGACCAGCTTTGTTACAAACACTACGGTCTCACTGCTAGCACGCCGGCTGGGCCCTGCTGATAGCTAGTGCCATTGCCAAGGTGGGCCCCAACACACACACACACACACACACGCACACTTACACAGAGTGCCACAAACTCCTCCAAGCTGCCCGAGAGCACACAAGGCCTGAATGGAGACGTGCAGGAGGAAGCCAAGTACATGTCGACCCTAACAAGAACACAGCTTTGAAAATATGATGTGATGACATGGTCAAATGTAATATTTAGAGAAAAATTTGAAGTTATGGCGGTCTTGGGTAAAGCAGCTCTGGCACATTAATTCATCTTGGTGCCAAATGTTCGCAGGTTTTCAGGATTTTCAGGAATGACAGAACAAATCTCAAGTATCAGCTCAGGTCTAATAAGCCTTTCAGGCTCGGATGTAAAAGAACAAATGCTGTCAAAGCAGCTCAATATGCGGTAATTAATCTTTTAGAAAGAACATAACAATGTAATTGGTCCACAGAGATAAGATGTAGACCAGGAGATGGAGATAAAACAGAATAGACAGTTAAAGTACTGCAAAGTGAAAACGTCGAACTACAGAAAGACATTTTAGAAATGGTGCAAAAGAAGCTGCAAACTTGAAACATATTTGCTTTATTTGCATTTTTCAAGAACAAACCAATCACCAATCTGCACTTAAATATCAGAGTTGAACTAAAAAAATGGACTCAGGAAAAGGTGAACGGCTGCTACTGGACTCATTCAAATATTTCTGGAGATTTTGTACAACCACAACTTCCTGTAAGTTCTTCAACTTGTTGTTGTTTACCAATTACCTTCGAGGCTTTCTAGCAGCAAGGACCTCTCTTGCTGCATTCTTTACATTTATATTTTATGTACTTGTTACTTGGTAACAAGTACTGTACATAAAATATAGTGGTTCTTCTTCCCCGAGCCAAATTTAGCATTGGGTTGAGAAAGGACAGAGAGGAAAATGTTTTCGAGCTCGGCGTTTGAAAGGCTTCAGAAGGTGATTTAGATCTTGGGTGTCGGAGATCGGCGGTAATCAGAAGCGGGTTTTTACAGGAAAAAAAACAACAAGAAAAAAAAAAACGAGAAAACACCCACACAAGTTCACATGGCGCTCCCCTTCCCACTGCCTTCCTGTGCAAATTTGGACATGATTACAAGTGAGAAAAGCCGAGGGGGGTCTGGCTTCACAGAGGAGATGGAAGACACCGAGAGTGTGTGTTTTTGTGCATGCATAGTTTTTGCATGCGAGTGTGTGTGAGAGAGAAAAAGACCCCCGCACACACATTCACATGCACTTCAGCCACACGGAACATACAGTCCTAGCAACATGAAATTCCAAGTAGATTTAATATGCACAGTTGCACAAATGGCATGACTCGGAAAGCTTCCATCCCTCTCTTTCTGAGGTGAAAAACCTCCTGTAAGTACTTTAACAATGGCATTTTGCTGGTTTAACATACCAGTTATGATTGAATAATACTTTCTCGTGAGTCTTTGATCTCAAAAAAGCAAGGCAAACCTAAATTTTGTACAGATTAAGGGTTGTTCAAAGCCGCAGAATGACGGCAGTTTCTTTTTTTTTTTTTCATCCCCCGTTTCCCCTCCAACTTTTAATTCGCCTGAGAGGAGAATCATTACACTTCAAAAGTGCTGGCCCTCGCTGTAAGAGCCAATCATTAAATAAAAACTCAGGGAAGAAATACACCTAATTACGGGCAGACAAATGCACATAATTCTCCTGTTTTTCCCCCCTCTCCTGTAGAGCTCAGAAATGCTTAAAAAATGCACGTCGTCAACCATTTGGAGGATTAAAACGTACAAAAGCTCAAGCACTTTTCACTTTACGTGTCGAGGTTTCACCGGCTTGAAGAGGAGAGAGGAAAAAAAACTAATTCCAAGGAGGACAGGAGTCGTAGTCGAGCGCGTGGAGGCGTTCGGAAAAGTGGCACAACCCGAGTCTTTGCAACACAGACGGCGAGACTCGCTGCAATGTGGTACTCATCTCCTCATGCATTTATGAATTTACTACCAGCGTGTCATTATGGGTACATGCTGTCACAGAAAACTGCACGAGAGGAGGAAGAGAGGGTCCACAGGCACAAGGAGGTCCCCACAAGTGAGGTGATGGCCTCCTTCAGTCGCTGCCTTTCTCCTGCAGAACCTCACACTTTGTCTCTCTTTCTTTAGAGTAGAGTGGCTCATGCCTTCACCATCCTAAGGAAAGAATGCATGCAGCCTACCTGCCCTGTTCACCTCAAATAATGACGCAACAAAATTTGTCTTTTGCAATATTCAACTCATGAAAGTAACCGGAAATAAGAAGTAAACTAGCCAGAATTACAAACAACCTCATTTTAAGACATCAGTGCTGCTGTTTGGGGCATAAATTAAGAGTATTTCTTCTCATCTTGAGCGAAAAAAGAGACAACGACAGCGAAGGCAAACCTACATGCTGTATAGTTTTGTGAAAGCAAAGGAAGTGACATCTCTCGTCCTCCTCTCTGCCCATTGGCTCACCTGAGGTCCCCAGAAAAAAGGTCCGCCTTGACCCTTCACTCACCTGTGTGATTTCTTAATTTTGCCAAACAAAACCACAGCAATGAAAGCTAATATAAAAAAAAATATGAACATCACTGATTTCATCCATTAACTCCTAAAAGTTCCCTTAACCCATCACTCCTGTCCCACATGTTCATTTTCTTAAGATATTAGGCAATTTAATTACAGTTAAGAGCATTAAGGAGCAATTTTAAGTATAATTTGCAGTTCATGAACTGTTTTTGAAAATTACTCTTAATATAATTAACTTCTGTCATTAGGCCTAATCCCTGCAGGCTACAGAGGCAATGCTTCCTTTAAGAAATTACATACATGTAACGCTACATTCATTCCTTTTCAACAGGAAGGTTGGACTGCAAAGGTTCGCCTCCTCAATGGAATAATTATCTATTTCCAGTGAGGGAGTACAAAACAGCGCTAAGTCCATTAACGGCTGGGAGTCTCTCTAGCATGAATAATCATAAACCAACCAAAAAAAAAGTAATTGGCCTGTTCAGAAGACAAAAATACACAGAGAGAAAGGACACATTTGAAGTTCATTTACTTGAGAATTTAGGGGAAAATGCCAAAAAAAAAGGAGGGCAAAGGGCAAGAAATCATGGATTTTTTATGACCACATTAACCCTGCATTGAATTGCACTGTCTGTTCATTCTCTGGTGAAGTATACCGCTTAATTAGAGCAGATATTTCCTTGTCGAAAATAGTGGGGGCCAACGTCTAATTAAATCAAGAGGACAGTGGCGTATTAGGGATGGGAACGCCCAGGCAGCCATCCACCATCGGCCATGATGCCTTCATAAAAAATGCATGCCGCTCCCTGAGAAGAAAGCTCTCATTTACAAAAAAGGACAGGAAGCGGTTGAAAATTCATTCAGGGCTGAGGGTCTCGGCGGGGTGAGCCTCGCACCTTGACGGGTAAGTGATGGTTTGCTTAACGTCTCCTCTGATGGGGTTAAGGACGTGTCACTTTGTCTTTGGCCGAGCTTTAATCAGGCTCCAGCCGGCCCTCTGGCACGAGCCGAGGCTTCGCCGGCGCGTAACTGACCGGTGATTTAGAATGATATGATTACACCTACACCGGCATGCTGCGCTGCGGTGTGAATTAGCCTCCCCCCCTCTAGAAGATGTGTAATGAGCGATGTTCCCTGCACCCAGCTGGGGCCCCGCGGACTCAGCCATGAGCAGGCATCCTAATCAGCCGTCAGCCAAAAAAGCCGCTGTTGCCGGCGCATTAGAATCTGTGTTTGTGCATATCAAAAGATTTCCACAAACACATTGGCAAAACACATAATCACTTACCCCTCAGAGGGAGAGGGGGGGGAGGCTGGATGAGAGACGGACAGACTGACAGAGATCATTTCCTTTGAGTGCTGAAGGAAATCGCCGTGGTCACGTGACAAGCTCGCAGCGAGCATTGGTGCTGTTTAATTGAAGGGCTCAGAGCTTCTCTGTGAGGAAAGTCAGACTCAACACGCCGAAAGCACAGAAAAGATCAAAATGATATTGAAAACATGAAGTTTGGGCTGTGATGTTCCTTCACCTCTGAGCTGAGAAAACACACAAAAAATGACCAGTGGGCTTATCGAGTTCTTTCGCAGCAAGTTCTGGAAATTAAAAACAACCATGAATCAGAGCAGAGCTGCAGCTTGTTCGCTCTCTGCTCCACAAACAGCAGCAGAGATGCAGTTTTCACCTGATATTAGCAGAGAAGAAAACTGTTTCAAGGCCTCATCCCCCGCAGACCTTATTCACTACTCTCCCTCTAATACAGATAAACTGTTGGAGAAATTAACTCCCCTCCAAAACAAAACTGCACGAAATCAAACACCGTGGTCTTTGTGTGGAAAACCAAGCAAAGAAAATTCAGTGAATTAAAGCCGTCCAGACCACGATTTAACAACAGCACGACAAAAGAAGGGCTTTAAAAAGAAGAAGGCCTTGAATTCCTGTAGTTTCTGCCTCACCCTGAAAATGAAACACTCCCTGATCAACACAGCTGATCAGCTTCGAAACTCTGCTCCAATGTTTAAAATTTTGTTTTATTTGAGTGTTTCATGTGTTTGGAGCTGTTTTTAGTCATTCTGATTGTTGTTTTCATCAAACCTTGCATATGGACAGATCATAGTCGCCTACCTGTTGACCTTTTGGGTGTGTTTGTGTGTGCTCTCCTGCCTTCCCCATTGTGTACTTTGCATCCTCAGCTCTGAAAAGCACAAACAAGCGGAGAAAAACAGATGAGCAGAGTCAAGTGTGGACTTCATGGGACGCAGACGTGTCGTGTTTTGGCTCTGAAACACACCTGAATGCGCTAATTGAGCAGCTGCTTCAGGAACAGTTTGATATCTTCCAAGTCGTGGTTTCAAATCCAGTTTTCCTCATACCAAAACACACTTCCTGGACTCGGATAGTGCTTATATCGTAAATAAACAGAAGGAGGAAATGTAGGAGCAGCTGGGATCACTGACTTTCTTCTTAATGACCTTCAATTGTGACGTTTCATGTTATGATGGAAATAACAGGTGTACCTGAACGCAGCATGGCCGCTGCGGCTTCAGTCGAAACACAGAAACTCTGCTCACCTCTTCCTCAGTCATGTCGTCTTCTTTGAACTCACGGCAGCTGTTTTCCAGTTGTTTCCACAACAAGGATGTCAGAAGGTCGTTTCCACCTCTGCTCATGTCAACAAACCGGATTTGAATACATTAAAAAAAAACTTTATTGAAACGATCAGGTGCGACAGCCGACAGGGGGCTTGTCGACAGGTGTGTGAATGGTCTCTGCTGATTAAACTTCAGGACGATCAAATATGTGTTAAACTGTTGAATTTGTCAACTTAATATAAGAAACTGGCTCAATTTATACTAAAATTGAATTATATTAAATGCTCAAATGCATTCTTGTGTGTGCCACATTTATGTGAACTATAAAATGAACCAGAACAAACATTTGCAGCGGCAGAGGGGCCGTTTCTCTATTTGCGTCCCCTCCCCACATCCCTGCAGGGGCCCGCTTTGCCATCGCCATACCGTGACTCCGCTGTGCCAAACGTGGTGTTTCAGTGGGAGCGAGAGCACAACACCATAAATGCAAATTAATAAAATTCCACGCGGGGGTCTTTGCAGAGCTGTCCAACATCACCACGGTGCACCGAACCCCCTCTGATGGCGAGCGCATTGTTGTGTTTGAGGCGCTCTGCAGCTGCTGGACTCACTGGAAGAGGCAGCGATGGCCCTCAGACTCACACTGTCACCTTGGCCTCACATGCCAGTCTGGAGAAAATACAGATTTAAGGGGTCAAAATAAGAGAAAGTTAAAGATTTGGCTTCCTCTTCGCCTCTCTGGCATTCTGGGAAATGTAGGAGGCCAGTAAATGAGGCTGAAATTGAACCGATTCCATCATTTCATCAGGAAATAAAACAAGGATTTGAGGATGAAACGGTGCTTTAACTTCAATTTTAATAATCAGCCTTCATTAAATGACTTTTTTATTTCATTTTTCACCGTCTTTGTGTGATTCCTGCCTCGCTTTTACCTCTCCCACCTTCAGCTAATTGCTTTTTGTTTATGCTTTGTGAAGCATTTTGGATCTGCCCAGGAAAATGGCACATAAATAAAGGCTGAGGATATGTTTGTGTCCCTGGAATATTTATGCATAATAATGCCGGGCAAGGCACTGAGTGCCAGGCAGAGGAAAAAAGAAGACATGGAGTCCAGAAGTAATGCGGTAACATCCGCACATTAGGCGAGGACGACTTTCTTTTATCGTCGTCTTCTTCTTCTTCCTCCTCTCCTTTTTTTTCTTCCCCTCCTCTGTAGCACCGCTGGCACCGGGCTGCACCACCTGCTCCAGGGCTCTTTTCGCTCCGGCCAGAATGAACAGCTGGCTTCTCTTCTGACGCTCTGATTGGCTAATCCCTGCTGGTCACTTGCGCTTTTCCTCCCTGCGTGTCATTGAACTTTCTCTCGCCGAATGCCAGGTCCGAGGAGTGCTCTCTCTCCCTGCCTCGTCTTTGCCCGGGCCCGTCCTTCATGTGCCCTGCGAATGGTCCGGGTGGCATATGGGGATATGTAAATAATTTAATGAGGTCAAAAGTGTGAGAGTCTCCTCTGCTTCCCCTCATCCAAACCCTCCTTCCATGGCACGATAAAATAATGTTCATACCCGCAATATATGGGTCCAGTTTTGACCTTCATCACTCAGTGTCATCCACCTCTGATATGACACTATGAGGTCACTGAGAAATTATCTCAGAGATGATTTCAATTGAAGGGCAAGCTGAAGTCAGGTTGTGATTAGCTTATCTTAGCATAACAACTGGAAACAGCGACATGGCGAGCCAGGATCTGTCCACAGTTCAAAAATATGTCTTATTGAGCTGCTTGAATTATCTCATTTGTCTAAGATGAACATAAAGAGAAATATAAATATGTTTGTCTTATGCATTATTCTTGGCAAGCAACAGCTCACGTAGAGGTTGCCAGGTTTGGTCTCATACATTAAACCAAATCCTGATCTGGCAACCGGCCCCAGCAGAGCCTCTACACACAAGCGCAGATAGATAAACTGTTCTTTTAAGAAAATATCTGATCTTCCACCGCTAGCAGCATTCTCAGTGCAGAAATATTGACAAATACTGGCCTGCATTTCAAACTTCGGGTTGGTCTGTGATAGCCGTGTTCTGAAATCAAACCTAAGTTCAGAAAAGCTCAACGGAGTCCTGGGGATTTTTAGGAAGACTCAGCAGGACACTGACAGAAGAAAAAAGAAAAAAAAGAAAAAAAAAAACCCCAACAGAAACTGGCAAATAACGTTTGGCAACTCCTAAAACTCTGAGCACTAATCACTCGACAAAGTGTTGTAATGGGGATAGCTCACTTGTCATCACATGACCTGATGGGCTCATATGTTTCCATGACAACTGAGCAAACTCCATCTGTTGAGGAAGACCATGAAATGCAGTTGAATGTGCTGGGGAGGCCGGGGCGTTTCTTGTCAAATGACAAACACATTGGTAAGTGAGTGTAATGACGATAAGGACCCTGGACAGCTCTGGGATCAGCACACTGGACAGCGCTACACCTTTATTACACTCCCAGAATCCTCTTGGCCAGCACGGATCCGAGCAAATACACAAATAGCACCTTAAAAGCTCCACATGGCAGCGAACGTCACTTCACTCCACGTCAGTCTGTGAAAAAAGAGTTTAGATTTGAGCCGCACGTGCGAGCAAATGTGGAGCTAAAAAGGATCTGAAGCTGTTTACCTGCCCCACATTATCCAGACTTCAGCTGAGAGCAGCTTCCTCTCCTCAGCAGAGGTAAAAACCACCACTGAGTCACTCACTTTGTTTTATTTCAGGGACTGATCTGTTCTCCAGTGCAGCTCCCGCTGACTTCAACATGGAAAAAATACAAATCCTCCGTCGCAACCAAACCTCAGACCTAATTTCATTCTCTGGCCTCCGACGTGTTCTGTCATGCTGTATCGCTCTTATTTTGTGCATTAAAGCGTGATCTTTTCTTTCCCTTACGTCTTCATTTTGCTGCTGATGTTCCATGCTCTGCCTCTATTTTTCCATACAGTAAGCCTCCTGTTCCTTAAAGCACATTTACATTCTGGTTTTGCGTTTTTAAAGTTGAGAACAGACAGCCGTCGCCACACTGAGGAGGTGACAAACGGTCTTTTTCTCACTCTAGAAAGACGCAGGTAAACGAGGACGATTGAAGAAGATGAATAAAACAAGACACGAGTGTTTTCAATGCAAACGAGTTGATTTTACCTCTGTGTGTGTCTGCAAAGCAGCAGAGTAGCCTGAGGCAAAATGTACACTTAGCTTTGGTCTATACGAGGCCCAGCAGTGAATCATTAGAGCTCAGCTGTCCAAAATACACCACCAATCTGGCCCAGGCATATGGCTGCATGACACTCGTATGAATTACTACTACACGCTCGTGTTGTTGTTTTTCCTCCCTTTTAAATGTTCTGCGAGCCGGGCAACACTCCCAACACCGTTTTACATCAGGGCAGATCAAAATCACAGCACTGACGCCTGAGAGCGGAGACGAAGCAGGTCTGCATTACTAACACAGGAAAGAGGTCGGATCAGGTTTAAACATTTCAAAGAGCTGTTTGAAAAATGTAACACATCACAAAAATGGATATTGGCTTTGCGCACAGATGATTTGGGCTCTTTTTGCATCGAAATTGGACACAAATTTGAGACATAAAACCATGGACATCACGCCTTTAGAGTGACAGGACCTGGGATTAAGTGTTGCAGAGTATTCAGCGTGTTTGATTTAAACTACAGGGATTACCACATGGGTGGAGTTTGCCTCAGAGGACAATAAAATGAGGACTTGAAAGTTGTCTAACTGACACCAGGATCAGTTTCCAGCGCCTGGCTGTCGCTCTCTGATGCAATGTTTATGGAGAAACAGCTAATTTTTTGCATGTATGCATTTCTGAATTGCAAGAGGAGTCAAAACATGTTTATGTGAAAAATAAAATTATTAAGCGCACAAGAAATCAATTGAGGGAGCCATCATGCAGCTTGATTGCAATTAAAAGCCGTCCTCCTTTGAGCTAATAGTCTGAGACAGTATTGATCAGTAAATGTAAGACGAGATTGGATCAACATCAGTATCAGCCGATATTCAAAGAGTGACAACTGGAATTCATACAGACAAGTCGAGTTACTCAAAATTGAGTTTACTGTGAGTCCATAACATTTCAGCTGATTAGAATTTGCATGCAAAAAACATTTAGTTAGTCCTTGTCCTCTTTCTTTCACCCCTTCCTTGCAGCTCTTCCCTCTACCTGATCTAAAAAAACGCCCTTTTTTCCCCCTGTTTCCTAATTCAGCAGTTCCCTCTCTGCCTCCATCTCCTCTAGAGTTGCAGGAATATTTCATCACATCCCTCTCGACCTTTGACCTTCCTATTAGTTGCTTGTGAAGTTGGAGACCGGCGAATTCCAGCTTTTATGCAAGTCTAATAGATGTAAAATGTAAAAGTGGAGGACGGTTGAAATTTCTCTCTTCGTGATAGCGGTGTCCTCCAGAGGATTCCCCCCTCGCTCGTCTCGACACGCACGCTCATTTTTCGCATGTGTAATTGTTGAGGCGGTTCACAGCACATTATCAAATTCATCAGCTAATCATTTAAGACCCCCTCTTTTATCTGCAAGATGCTCTGCGAATGATCCGATGGCACGCCGATCGATAGGAAAATCGGAATATGCAAAGCGCGTTCTGATGTTTGGCATCGCTCAACCTTTCGCGCTTTCATCTCGGCCTTTTGATGTTGCTTTTAATCTGCATAACGCTGTGTGAGTGGCTAATGGAGTCGAGCGTCTCCTTCAGTGGAGAGGACTCCGCTGCTGGAGTCCACCTGTCAGGGCTGAGGAAAGTTTGAAAATCAGATTTGGAGAAGGAGAAGTGTTGCTAATGGCTGCAGGAATGAACAGAGGCCGCTTCTTTCGGAGGGGGAATCACGAGCGAGTGGGTATTTTCAGGGGTTCATGATTGATTCATCTGTTAGATTTCTATCATTCTGGGGTTTTCTTATTCATTTAGTCTGTAAAACGGCAGAAAATAGTGATTAATGCCTGTCACAAGTTTCCAGAGTCCAATGGGATGCATTCAGATGTATTACTTTATCAGTGGAAAACCTAAAGATAGCAGCACATCCTCACACTTGAGAAGCTGGAACAGGCTCATATTTTGCCTTGTTCTTTCATAAATGACTTAATCGATCATTAAAACTGTCAGCTGAGGGATTACTTGATTTTTAGCATCAATTCCCACTGTGATATACACATATGAAATCAAGGTGCTCTGCTAAAAGCCTCCACAGAATGCCATATGTTGACATAATTGAGGCCAGAAGCTGTTTGTTCCAAAAGACTTTTCCATAAATCATGTCAAAACCTTTCATGGACAAGGCTGATGTGTTTTTCTTATTGTCAACCAAAGCCATAAAAATAAAATATCTTGTTTTTAAAACGGGCTCAGGAGCTTCCTTAAACAGCTGGCAGTTTTTAGCAAAAACAACTGAAGTGGGAGGAAATGCTGCATTTGCTGGGGACTATTTTCAGTGGCGGATTAACACACCTTTGGTGCTGCAGTCATAGTGGCAGGTTGGTGTATGTTGGAAAGTGGTGCAAAACTTGTCAGTGGCATCAACTCATTGTTGGTTTTGGTCATAAAAAATAGAGAATATATCTGTTCTGCCTCTTTAAAGACTCGATGATGTTCACGGTGACAAATCCAGGTGAAGAGATGTGGAATACATGTTAGGTTTTACTTTATCGTCTAAATGAGACGTAATAAGCAGCGGGCCCGGGGTCAACTCACTTTGATCCATTTGAAAATGTGAACTGAAACTGTCTGTAATTAACATAATAATGAGCTGCAGACTTTCTCTGTATAAAACCACATATGAGGAAAGAAAAAGTTCCACTTTTTCTCACTTTGGAGAGAATTTAAAGTGACTTGAGCCCGGAGCTGCCAAGCAAACCTCACAGTTTGTTCTCTCTGTGAATAAACATGAGGCGCTGAGGGTTTGGTACTCCGTAATTTGGCTACTTTTATTCGAGCAGGGTCATTTTCAAGAGAAATTACAAATTAAGAATTCAATAATACTTTTACAAAGACATTTCAGGAAAGATTCTTCTTCAGTCATGATATCATACATAGTATTTAACAGTCCCTCTTCATTTTTTTTTAGCTTAAAAAAAGAAACAAAGATGAAGAAAGTGGAATTTTTTCAGTCGAAAATACAGTGTTTTCACAATTGTATAAAAGTTCCCAAATTTGGAATTTTCCAGTAACTGGAAAATAAAAGGAAATAAAATAAAATAAGATTAAACTTCGCATTTCACAATGTTTCAAAACACAATAAATGCTCTCTTTACGTAAAATTTGCCCCTATGATCGACACCATGTTGCTTTTTACTAAAATATATCTATATATTGAAGAACTATAGTACTGTACACAACAGTATGAAATAAATAAAATTAGGAAATATAAAATGGGCCACATAAATAATGTTTTTTTTTTTTTCAACCTACAAATAAAATGAATGCAATTTGTTGTTTCCAAAAAAATGGTTTGGTGTAATACTGACAAAGTGAAAAGAAAAGAAAACTGAGAAAACATTGCACAACATAATGTAAACTAAGGAACTGTTGCCTATAAGTCTTAATACTGACACGGATGCTTCAAAGAACAACGGTGAACCATTTCATAATACTGAAGCTGGTGAAAAAAATTAACCTTCCTTTTACACAATACGAGGGTGGCACTTGCAGAAAACACACAGGTTAAAAGGTTTGCATATAAGGCTTCTTTTTTCTTATCAAAAACACCTTACAAAGGCTTCGTCCTTCATTTTTTTCCCCCATACCATCTGTCCATAAACTGTATTTTCCCTTAAAATGAAGGTCTCTTTAAAACTTCATCCTCTTAAAAAATCCTCTAAGCTCCTTCATACAGTCTTTTGTTTAAATTCCTTCATTTGAAGTTGATTCAAGAGGCCTAAAATAGTGTGGCTGGAGATGTTTGTGGCCGGGCAACATGGCAAACTAAAGACGACACCGTAGGTAGGTAGGTGATAACAAATGTAATATCGAAGGACTGTAGTGCAGACACTACTGCTCTTTTTCCAACACTGTATAAATATATACATAGGCAATACTTTTTATTATTTTTGTTCATGATTATAGAAGCGGAGTGCAATTTTGTACAAGTCACTAGTTGTGCTATAAATACTATGGAACACAGGGGGTTTATTTGAGGAGGTTAGCACCACACATATTTTTAGGCCTTAGTACTGTACATTTTTTGAAATGTATTCATTTATTCATTGTTCGGTTTGCATAATGCAGCTTATTTCACAAACCCATGCCTCCCTTCCCTCAACGCTTCCTCCAGATTGATTTTTGAGTCCATGTCTTGTTCGGCAGACATCTTTCCCCCCCGAGGAGTCTGTCAAAGAAAGCTTCCCGGAAGCTTCAGGCACGTGCACGTACAGCTTAAAACACGGTGTTTTAAACCGAGCAGGTAAGAATACTGAACCGAAAGAGAGAAACTTAAAATTCTTAAGATGGGAAGCTTTTGAAACGCCGTCGCCGATTACATGCCATCCTCCATCGCGTCCTCGTGATCCGATTTGGTTTCCGTTTTGCCGTCCAGCGAGCTATCGTCCATCGAGTGCTCTCCGTTCTCCTCCTCGTCCCTCAACGTGTCCGGGTCCGTGTCCATGCTCTTGCTCTCTTCCTCCTCCTCCTCAAACTCGTCATCCCTCCGTCCGATCTTCGCATACGTTCCGTCCACTTCCTTCCGTCCCTCTCTGATCCCTCCGTTCACGGCGTCGTGCCTCAAGATGGCCTCACGCTCCGCCAGCTCCGGGTAACCCTGAGGAGTCATGCCCTGCAAGTAAGCCCGGCTCATCAGCAGCTCCGTGGGCTCCATGTGGCCCTTCTCACGGGCCTCCCTCTCAGCCGCCTCCCGCTCCTCAGCCTCCCGCTTGCAGTAGGAGTAGCGGTGGTTCATGTGCTGCGAGTAGGAGCCCGAGTGGGAGAACCTCTTCCCGCACTTGTCGCACTGGTAAGGCTTCTCCCCCGAGTGCAGTCTGGAGTGCTCGATGAGATGGTGTTTGTGTTTGAAGGCTTTCTTGCAGATCTGGCACTGGTGTGGCCTCTTGCCTGCGGAGACACAAAACACAGAACAGGGGACGTGAGTCGCCTGCCTCGATCGCCCTGCTGCTACAACAAATCACACAAGTCTGCAGAAAGCAAAAAAATGTTGAGGAAAAACTCTGATGAATTGGATGGCATGGAGTAAAATGACATCACGGAGCATTAAATCCAACTTTGACTTACGACTTAGGGCTATTTGTTTATTCAAATTGCGAGCACGATGAGAAAGTGCGCTCGCATTCACGGGCCTACATTATGGAAATTCCCTCCCGTGGTTAAAGCATGAAGAAAGTCAACCACAACTACTTATTTTAGGCCTGCGTGCCACACTGATGAATGCAACATAAATAAACTACTGCAAAGCAAACAAACAGAGAAGGCGCAACAAAGGAGTAAACAAATCCGAGATAGGCTAGGGGGAACGGGGAGGCTCCGAGGGGTGACTCTGCTTATCTCCGAACACAATTCAAGTTCATGGTGACGCCTGGCCTTACATTAGGTTTTGGGCTGGGGCTCCTCCGTCTACCAAATGTGACGGGACGCTTTGGATGCCAAAGCAGAAATGAGAAACCCAAGCTGGCCACAAGGGCAGGGTGAGATAGTTTTATGACACGGGGCCATAAACTGTCTGGCTAAATAAATGTCCTCCGGCTTGTAATGTGGCCACACGGCTGCTGTTACACTCAGGAGTTGATTCCAAAACACTTACAGCTTGCCGAGCTAGACTTCTTCACTCAGGATTCCTTCAAAGCTACCTGCATCCTTTTAAAAGCTGTGGCTAATAACTTTCCAAACATCTAATTCTGGCTCGAAACGCGTCCTTTTTCTCAGTCACTGCTGCTCAGCACGTGTGGAAATATGGCTGCCTGCCTCACACAAATCACATGACTCCCCACTGACACTCGAGTCCACCAGCCAACAGGCTTTCAAAGTGCACTTCTGTCCAACATCTGGCCGGTTCAACTGCACTTTATTGCACTTCTGAGCCTCATATTATTGTTAAAAACAACACAGCGACACGAACATGAAAGCGTCGCGTCCTGAGCGAGATGCAGAGGCGTTCTGGAGATAACGCACCCTTTTTTTTTTTAAAGAGTTCGGCGCACTGTTCTGACGGTGCACCCTCCCTCCCTTTTATGTCCGAGCAGATAACATGAAGGCTGCATAAAGCACTGAGCGCTCTGCTACAGATAGCGGATAAAATAAATGATGCAACCTAGTGAAAGAGGATCTCTGTATAATAACTATAATGAAAGACTTGTTATCAGTGCTCTGAAGCTTCTGAGCACTACTCCGCTGATGTGATCTATCGCCAATAATGGGGCCGATAAAGGCATTAGGGGCCTTTTGCTGGCTTTATATATCTAGGTGAATTGATGTGTGCCGTTTAAGATAGCAAAATGGTTAATATGGCAGGATATGATTGGAAAATAAAGAGCACAATCACTTGAAAAGATAGCCCAAGTCTCCCTTTGCTTGCCTACCTGCATTAATTACAGATTAGGATTTTCCAAAAGAGCCGCCACATTGTTTAAAATCTCAAACATCTCTTTATATTTCAGAAGAGAACACACAAAGCTTTAAACACATCACATATCGGCAAAGTCAAACTTTCTCATTCGCTGGCATCTCAACCCTGTCAATGAAGAAGCACGTTAGGTGTTGGGTTACATATACAAGTTAAGGGTTAAACAGAGAAAGAAAGAAGGAGGAAAGGGGTAACATAAAATATATATATTCATACTGATTAAAAGGATTTGGAAACACAAACATTAAAACATAAAAAGCATGGGGTTTAAAATAAGGGTCTAGAACAGTATATACCTGTGTGTTCATATTTGTGTCTTAGAAGGGAACTGCTCTTCTGGAATGTTTTGTCGCACAAGTCACACGCGTACATACCACTTTCGGTCTTCTTAATCTTCTTCCGCGACAGACAGGAGTCGGGGTCTGTCATGTCGTCCAGCCCTGACATGTAATCTGGTGTACCGTCGAGCAGGTCCCCCTTCAAAAAACACAAACGAAAAAGAAAAGAGAAAACACAACATAATAATGAATTTGGGATGTGACAAATGGCTATTTACTGCCTGTGAGGAAAAGCTAGTCCGTCAGCTAGCTGGTTTGTTTGGAGTAAGCGCTGCGGTTAGCATGAGCTACATGCTAACTGCTAGCATCATCAAAGCAGGAGTCGCGCTGCTTAACTGAAAAGTGGTTTCTGGGAAAAGAAGTGCACACACACCACAGCTGTGTGCGTTATTTGTCGGTTTAGTCGAGTTGTAGCCTGGTTTCGGTTTAAGCTAGCTTGTCATAGCAGCTGATGTTTGATGCAGGTCATTTTAGATGTAATTTCTTTCAGTTTTTCGCAAACTGCTCAGTCTGTTTTGTCTAAAAAGCTTTACAATGTCTTAATATGACCTCGTTTCACATTAAGGTCAATTCTAGCTAAGCTGCACACCAAGAAACGGTATCTGTGTTCATGTGCTAGTTGCTACACATGTATGAAAAGCTGGCTCAGATCCAAGGAGTTTAATACTTGCAATTCTGAAAAAATTAAAGTATTCCAGGGGTGAATGTCATCCTGCTGCAATTATATGATGTGTAAGTGTGCAGATATTGTTTTTATTTCAATAAAAGCTACTTAATGTTAAAAGAAATTTGCTTCTGTGGCACTTTATGTCACCAGATAGCAGTAAACTGAACCTTACCTACCAAACAATCACACTATGCTACATGTTCTCATGCATTTTTAATTACCAGCACATACCAGCGTTGATTTCTTATAAAATTTTCAGCTCTGGAGTAATATCGCCCATCTATAACTGACATGCTCCCCATTATGAAACTCAGCCATAATGGTGTATTCAGTGTGGTCTAATTTTGTACAGGAGCGTTAATTCTGCACGTTCTTTTAAAATTCTCTTTTATGATGAAGATTAGTCTTAAACATGAATTGATGGAGAACAATATTACAACATTAGAGGAAGCACAGTGAACCATTCTTGAAATTGCAAACTCATATAATGATTAAAATCAGAAGGTGCACCTTAATGGCCAATATTGAGCCACCAAAGCTTTCTTTAATGAATATGTGTGTGATAATGTGAGGACAGCTCTGCACTGTGTTTTAAGAAGGGACCACTATCACTCTGCAATCAATTTGAACTAAACGCCTGTAGCTGTATTTTTAAAATCTAATTTAATAACTTAGAATAGGAAACATTATTAATACTTTTTTTCATCAAAATGGTTCCCTCTATGTTAAACAGCCTTCAGCATTCAGTGGTAATGAACATGGAGACTGTGCATTATTAATCCACATGTAGGAGCTCATTTTGGCTGTGGCTCTCTTTAAAATGCAGCAAAGTTGCGATGGGAAATTTCAGAGAAGTGCACAGCTCCGGGGCTCACCTTTGTCATTTTTACAAAGGCCTTTCACCCATATTTAATAGCAAAATATCCGAGTTCAGGCCAGCGCTTGAAGAGGACTGGAGTCTGGAGCATTAATGTATTCCACCCACAGCAGAGGGTAAAATTTACAGTGCAGAGTGGTAACAATTATGGTTTCACTGAGATGAGATTTTAGGGCCAATATCGTTCCTGTTATTTATTTGAACCCGATGCTGTCTGATGTTTTTAATGCTTAAATTGGATCTTTTTGAGGGTAAAACTCGAAGCATTCCAAAGCTAAAGATATTCACAGTGAAGATTTAGGGTGGGAGACCTTTAAAGATGTTTTCAGACTATTATTGGACTATTATAAAAATACACAAATGAAAATCCAGAGAAGGGAGGTGGGAGGCAGAGGCTGGTTTCACCAAAGGTTCATTAATCAGCAGATCATTTTTCAGAATAATTGATTGTTTAGTCAACAAAGTGTCAGAAAATTGTTTCCGGTCAAATCTTGCATCTTCAGATTGTTTTCAACCACCAGCCCAAAACACAGATGTTTCATATTTCCATAGTATAAATCAGAAAAAAGCAGCAAATCCTCACATTTGAGAAGCTGGGACGAGTAAAAGCAAACAGAAAAGTTGGAGAGTAAAAGTGGTGCATCCCCTCCTCCATTGACTGATATTAGTTTAATTATTATTTTTACACTTTTCCACCCCCAGGGTCGTGTCACAGCTGTTTATCTCCACCGCCAGTTCAGTCTACCTCAGGTGAGCGTTTCTCCTGAGTCTGAAGTCGTTTTAATTAGTACAGAAATGAGTTCAGATCATTTTAGGGAAGCTGAGTGAGCCTGGGGCTTTTGCAAAAACCACAGGTGGCTTATTTACCTGGAAACCTGGTTTCCGCTGGTACTTTCTCCTCTGCTGCATCTCGGCAAAGGTAGCTGCCCCTGCTGCATAAGTGTAGGCCATGTGTGGTAGGAAGCCCATTTGATCCATGCCCGGATAGGGCCTAAGACCTGGTATGCTGGCCTGCATTGGGGGCATGAATGTGGCAGGTGGAAAAGCGCTCTGAGGTGGAAGTGAAGTGTACAGGGGTTTGGCAGCGAATGGGTTAATGCCGAAGATGGGGCTAGTGCTTTTTTCAAGGTTTCCGTTGTTGGTAGAGCCTGAGAATTCCTTCTTGAGATAGGCCAAGTTCAAAGGCTCTTCGAAGTGCTCTCGAGGAGAGGGGACGCTGTTATGGTCGATGGTAATGCTGTTGACTTTAGGTCTGCTTTTGACAGTCAGTGCATGCTTGGGTTCCTTCATTAGTCTCGGCAGAGAGAGGTCCAGCGGCTCAGCCTGCAGGTCTTCTGAAGTCAAGCTGTTTGGAGTGTACGAGCTGCTGTGAGAGTTTTTGGAAGATGTAGAGGACAGATTTAGCGGGGAGGGAGTGTTGCTGCGGGAGTGGTCCAACTTTTCACCTGTGGGTTTGGCGCTGCCGCTGAACTGGTGGTTTTTCAAATGTCTCAGCGAGTTGTCACAGTTGTTAACGTTGTTATGAAGCTCTGCTATGGAGGGGGATGTGATGCGGTCAGTAGGTTTGATCAGAGACACAGGTGACCTAGCTGCCAATGAGTCTTTTGGTGGAGTGTGGTGGTTATTTGTTCCGAGAACCATGTCCGTGTTGTTCCTGTGCTCTGGCAGCGGCGGTGGGGTTCTAGTAGTGCCGTACTGGTACATCTTTCGCTGCTCGAACCACTCCTTGACAAATTCCTGAGGAAGGCCAACCGCTATGGAAATCTTGAGCAGCTCCTCCGAGTTGGGCTCCATGTTCATGGCAAAATATGCCTTCAGCACAGACATGTGGTCCCTGTAAGGGTTAAGGGGCCCGGTGAGTCCCTTCTCAGACAACATGGAGGAGGACAAGTGGGTGTTCTTCTCCATGAATATCCCTGGTTTGTTGGACATCAAATTCTCACTGGGCTGCAGCACAGCTTTTATCTCCTCGTTCATCTTACACAGGTAGCGTTCATGCTGATGCAAAGGTATTGGCCCGGGGAAGGTTTCTTTGCAATATTGGCAAGCATAAGGTGTAAACATGTTATTTTCCTGCGCCTTGTCATCCACACCTCCTTCAAGCATGTGGTTGGATTTCTCTCGTTTGATATTGCTAATCTGTCTCTTTGAGTCTGTTGTCAAGCTCTGGAGGCAGGCTTTGGCTTCGTTCACTTTTTCTAATGTGTAGTCGATGATGCTTTTGGTGGCGCCATTGTGATTGACGAGTGGAAGACCAACTTGAGGCCCCCCTTGTGTCATCTGTTTCTGTTCTTCCATCTGGGACCCCAGCTCCTTCATGTAGGCCTTGAGCTTGGAGAGCTCCTCCGGCTTGCAGTCCATTTTCTGCCTGCACACAGTGTTGTCCACGATCTGGAGGACCTTCTGTACCTCGCTCAGGTTGTTCGCCAGCGGCCCTGGGTAGCACAGGAGCTGCGACTCGAGGCCAGCCATCCCAAGGTGCTGCAAGGGGCTCTGGGCAGTCGAGTTGTGGTGGACCCCAAGTGGGCTGTTCCCTCCCATGCCTCCATTCATGAACGGTCCAGGAGCACCAAACCCATGAGACGCCATCATCAGCTTGTAGTCGTTGAAGTCAAGCGGCTCGGTCTTGATGTTCAGGTGGTTGTTGTGGTCAGGGAGGCCGAGCGGCTTGCCGTTCTCCAGCTTCTGCCGCAGCTGGGTGATGGCAGTGTTGGTGGGTGAGGAGGAGGCAGAGGTCGGGGAGGAGCCCGTCTTCATGTTGCTGCGCATCCTGCCGTTGACAGCAATCAGGCCAATGCACTTTTTGCTGCTTATGTGGGAACTGTAGGAACCCGAGTGGGAGAAGCGCTTCTTGCAGTTGGGGCACTCATACGGTTTTTCACCTGTAAAGAAAAATATATCGCATAAGAAGGTTGCTAATGAGAATAACAGGCTGATATTAATAAAATCATCAACTTAGTAGCTTTTTTCTGTTTGTTTATTTATTAGAGGCACTGCACATTAATCAACAGTGACATTTTCTGTAAATGTGCCGGGGGTAAGCTCAACATCTAATGTGCTCATTTGCAACAGATTGTTTGTTTTGTACATTTTAGATAAAAGCCATTTGAAGTGCTTCCCATCCGGCGGAAGAAGGTATTAGAACATCTAAAAAGAAAAACCACAATGAAAGGAAAACAAACTATGGAACACAGCTAAGAGTGAAATAATAAATTGCCCCAAACAGGAAACAAAAGTTTGGTAAACTGATAGGAAAACATAAATCAAGTGCAACTATAAAAAATGTAATTTATTGTCTAATAAATTTACAGTATGTGAGGTATTGCATGTTCCTTAAGGTTCTGCCGTTTTATGCCTTTATGCACATTATTTGTGTGGTGTATTGTCTTCTGCTACATTTCACAACAATCTCTTTTTAATTAATTCCTATGTTGTGTTTTAACACAGCCACAGGCAACGGATGAAAATGACCCTTTTGAGCTAACACTGCTTCATTTAGCTTTCCTGTTGATCAATGGACATTAACCCTGATGAATAAACTAATAAATTAAATTGCTGATATGCTTCACACACATACACATTTCTGAGCAAATGTTGTACTTGGCAAGTGGACTGGTTCTTAACACAGCAGATTTCAGTGTCCATCAACAGCAGGGAGGGTCCAAAATAAGCCAAGAGGAATTTCTACAGATTCATGGTGTTCTTAAATCATGGTTATGAATATTCAGAGAGCAGGGCCACATTCCTCCCGCTACTCACCGCTATGAATCCGGAGGTGTTCCTTCAGATGGTGCTTGTATTTGAAGGCCTTGCCACACTCGGTGCATTTGAACTTGCGGTTGCCGGCCGCTTGGTTGAGCAGTTGGTGCTGTGAGAGAGGGAGGGAAAGAGAGAGATTCACATTGAAAAAAAAAATGCATTGTGGGGGTGAGAGTTCAGCAAATAATCACAATTGGTCGGCATGACAACAAGCAACAAGCCAAACGGCTCCTGTCGCCAACGAAGCATCTTGGCTTTCTACTCCCACCTCCGACGAAGGACTACAGGCAGCGGCGGCGATAACAGAGAGAATCACATACCTTTTAATTTCCTGGCTCCTCAGCCAAAGGAGGCATGCCTTTAGAATTTGGCAGCCCAGAAAATAGAATAAATGAGTCTTTCTTTTAGAGCGTTTCCCCTTCATTAGAACTGCCGATCTGATCTACTTTTCATTAATTTGGGCCTAATCAGTCTGAAAGGTATTCAGAATCATCTGTGAGCTCTTTCACCCTGCATACCTGCATTCACAGCATTTGAATTACACTTTGTACTTTGTCAGAGCAATTTCAAATGTCTTTTAGTAATTGGGTCTTTTTTTTTAAAACCTTGAACGTCTCTTTAATAATCTCAGGATACAGAACAGAGCGTATAGGCCCAGCCTTGATTCGCTGTTCAAAGGTAAACATCAGTTGCAATCCATCAAATTTGCAATTCAAACAAGGCCTGTTCTGAAAGGAAAAAAAAAAAAATCAAAATATAATACCCAACGACAACAACAACACTGGATGTGTAAACCTGGCTCGTCACTCACGGAACAATTAATTCCAAGTGGGAGTTGAGGACGTTAAACGGTTAGTAAATAAAAAAAAAAAAAGACACATTTCTCTGAGCTCGCTGGGGGGAAAAACACAGCGACTCCCTCCTCCCAGTTCAGCCTTGACAAATGCTGGGGTGTGTGCTGACTCTACCCACATTCCTGGGGAGACAGATGGTGGCGCGCAGGACACTGGGAGGACTGGGAGGAATTGTTCAAACAGCCCCAACCTTCAAAGATCAAGCAGGGAGAGTCGGGGGCCCCGCCAAGCGCCGGAGAGGGACCCCACCGCTCGTATGTTGCTGAGTTGCATAAACAAACAGCAACAGCTGCTTCGGTGCCTCCGCCCCCACCTCCACCACCACCAACCCCTTACTTCCCCCTTGAGGACCCCTGCCCGGTAAAGTTTAGTCTCGCCACCGCTGCTAATAAGCCACAATCGCTCTGCGCTCTTAATTGTGAATGGCACCGGCGAAATGCTCCATCTCTCCTTCATGGCTCGTTGTCGGTGTGAACGCCGCCACTGCTGGTTGTGGGCGGGGACCCGACTGGATGTTTGCATATGTATAACCTCTAATTAGTCATATTTCAGCTAATTGGTTAAGAGGAGGAGGAGTATTAAGGCTTGTAAACATACGAGACAGAGCAGCAGAGCACATGTTTACCTATCAGGACATTATTCTTTATGTTAATCTGATTGCTCCTGAGTTGGTTGTTAATTGCCAAATGTATATTTTCACATGAATGCACGTTCCGTCACGTCGGAGGGGAAGTGATATAGTTCACGTCGATGGTTTGTCTTGAAAAAACAGAAGGAGAAGAGCTTGTGATCGATACCGAAGCTGGGGAGACAAAGAAAAGAGCGCCACCTAAAGAAAACCTAACCACAAGAACACGAACAAGACATCAGCTCAATCTCATCTCGAGGATTACCACTTAAACAATTCAGCTAATTTACAAATCAAGATAACCGGCTTTGTGGAAGGACCTGCCGAGCTTGAAAAGGAGTCTTTGGCCATTGACTCGACTCTAGAGGGGAGCAGCAACAGCATTGTAATATGAGGATTGGGACAGCGGCTCACTCGGCCGGCCCATCTGCTCACGTTTACACCCAGCTGGTAGATCAGGTGAAAGTGCTGGCTGCTGACATCTGATCAAATCAGCCCCAGTCTGAGCCTCTCATGCCTGCTTCAGAGAACACAACACAACAGCCACGACCTGCGACTGAAGCATCAGGGTACATGAGATCATCTGCTATTGGCTGAGTGGCTGATTTTTTTTTTTTTTTTTTTTATAACAACATGACAAGGTGTTTCTAGTCACGAGGAAATTAGGTAGCAAAGAAGTGATCCAAATATTTTTTTTTCCCTCAATTAAATTCTACATGGTAACAAACAACCAATGCAATCTGATATGGAAGAGAAAAGCAAAAAAAAAAAGAAGCTCATTTTGATCAACATTTTGCCTTTTTTCCTGGAGGTTTTCAAGCAATTCTTAAATTTCTAAACCTAATTTTACCCTTTTTTTTTAGAGCGTCTCAGCAGAAATGAACCAAACAAGAGAATCTTTCAGTGTGCGTCTGAATCAGAAAAGCAGACCCATTACATCTTAGAGATGTACTTGAGGTCTTGAAACCATTTTTTAAAAACAAATTCCTCACTTATAATTATCCTTCGAAGCACAAAAACAGACTCCATCTACTTCAAAATTTACTGCTCCAATTTTAGTTCACTGAGAAGTTATAATTATCCCCCAATGTGCGAAAACTCTGAAAGCGTGCAATTTCTTTTTGGCCACAATCTATCTCACCCCACATCTTCAACTTAAAGCTGACAAGCGAGTTAAACACCCGTGACTGCTGGATGTGTTTTCACCTCACAGGACTTTAAGGTGATTCATGCTAACTGCCAGCAGATTCACATTATATTTCAGACATATAGCATATAAATCGCTCGAGAAAATTCGAGTATACACAGATGTTTATGCAGTGCATGAAATTAGAAGCGGGGGGAGCAGGGGTGGGGTTTGATGGAGTGCTACGACTGCAGGCTGCACCAGAAGAACATTAAAGGTTGGGAGTGGAGTGAAGTTAAGGAGCTGATAAAAATTTCCAAATTGGAAATTCACACAATCATTCGATCGTGAACACAAGACTGGAAAATCATATCAGGGAGGGCCATCAAAAAACCATTTAGGGCCTCAATTAAAGTTATTACCATTAAAGGATCTGCATCTTCAAAATGCCATGAAAAATTAATAATGATTGCCAATCAGAAAAAATGATCTCTCTTCTCGAAGGGATCAGAGCACATTAGGAATGAGATAGGGGACAGAGAGAGAGAGAGAGGAGGAGGAAAAAAAAACAGAAAGAGGAGGATGAAGAGGAGGAGAAAAATTTAAATCCCCCTAACCTGATCCCTCGCAGGCTTGTGTGTGGCCATATGCCGCTCAAGCTGAGTGCGGTAAGCAAACGTGTAGTTGCACAGGGGGCAGGCGAAGTTCTCCTCGTTCTTCTCATGGCGGTACTTGATGTGCTCCTTCAGCGATGTCAAACGCTTGTAGCCCCGGTCGCAGTAGGGGCAGGTCAACAGTTGGGCGAAGGCATCTGGCGTTCCAGGTGGCAGGTCTGCACGGGAGACAGCGGGAGGAGGGGGGGAGGAGGAGGAGGAAGGGGAAGGGAAAGCGGGCCAAAAGGTCAGCGAATCAATGGCAGCTAACGGGCGGGCTGCCCAGGAGTGGTATGGGAGTTATCTCTGCAATCTGCTCCACATGAGAGCCACAGTGTCAGGCTGGCATCCGCTGCACTACGACCTCCTCCCGACTCCTCACACACACACACACACACACATACACACACTGGTACTGCCTTACAGACAGCACTCACACCCCCCGACACTGTGACAATGATACTGCATGTACACAAAGACACACACACGTATAATTCCCCATACCTTCCTAATTGCTTTTAACAGCCCTCACTTTTTAATGCCATTCACGCTGACACGTTCATCATGTCTGCAGCATGAATCATGAGCCCGTTCCCAATTCAGCCCCCCGTTCTCTTGCCTCCGGGGAGCTTCAGAGGTGCGCTATCTGATTTCAAGCCCCTGCCCAGCTGTTGCTTAAGACTGTAGGTAAACACCAAGGCATCCGGTGAATCTGTGGGACCAACAGCTGCCCAGTCGTGTCAGCGGGAAGAGCTGTCCAGACCACTTCTTTCTTTCTTTTAACCTTTGCTGGTACAGAGGAGGTTCGCTGCTCTGTTACTGCAGCAGCAGCCTACAAGTGGAGGTTTAATAAGATTTTTAAAAAATGATATTAAAGGGGTATACATAAAAAACTTAAACTGTATAGTGGTTGTTTTATTCTCAATTCAAATAATCTTATAAATGCTTCAAAAGAGGACTCGGTGAAGAGGAAAGAACATGTTTCTGCTGTTGGAAATTAGAAGCGTCACTAATAAGCAATAAAATGAGACCTGTCTGTCACTCTTCAGAGTCTGGTATGACCAGCAGGTGGCTGCTATTAGCTAATGTATGCTAACTTTAGACAGATACTGCTGTGTAACCAGCATTTCTGACCCATCTCTACTTGCACTGGTATTACAAGTGTTACATCTAATCCTTCATCATCACCCTGTGCTTGGCCTCCGTGTTTCAAAGTCTCGCTTTAACACAGTTTAAAGTCAACTGAAGCTAACAGCCTGAAAGTGTCTGCTCAAAGAATAAGCAAGCATCAATGTGTTAGCTCGATGCTAACACATTTCGGTTGGCACTCAGAAAGTATTGAGGTTCAATAGCCAGCCTTAATCTCATAAACCGCCCTGATCTAACACGTTAAAATCTCACAAAATGATACTGTTCAAATTTTCAAGTTTTGTTCTTGGACACCTCGACACCTTACGGGGATCCGTACCGTTCTCCTCTGGACCGGTGGCCTCCGGCGTGCCCAGGCGGGACAGTTCCTCTGGGGCTTCCGGGTAGATGATGGCGGTGTCGCCCCTCTGCAGGTACTCGGCGATGCTCACCACGTGACTGTCGGCATCGTCCAGCTTCCGCTTGGCGAAGAAGTCCTCGAACTCTGAAGTGCAATCGACGCTCTTGACTGAAGAGGAGGAAGAGAGAGAGGAAGGGAGATGGTGAAGGAGGAGACCGACAGAGAAAGAGGGGGAGGAATAAATTGGATTCATTTCTTCCCCTGAGAAATGTCTTACAGGAGGATATTGGGAACATCTTGGTGGAAATGCGATGAGGACAGCCACCCTAAAACATTACAGCAGTGCTTTGGGGAGAATACATCTAAATTACTGGGTTTGCTTGTCACGCCATGCCGGCTAAAATAAGAATTGTAACTTAATCCGGCCAAAAGTCAGAGATAAACCGGCTACCATGAGCTGCCGAGGAGCAACGTGTGAGAAAACTTCACTGACTGAATTTACTCATGACATAAAATCAGATTGCGAGTTTAGGACTGTGAAATAAAAAAGGAAGACACACTCATGCACACAGACATACATTCATGCACGAGGCTGGCTTAATCAGCAACAGAGCCACGTCTCTTTGTATCGACTTTCACATATAAGGTCAATCAAGAGACTGTGGCTTTTGTTGATTCTGTGTTGAACAGATTACCGGGGCCAAACCACAAACCAGCTCCGAAAAAAAAAAAGCAGAGAAAAAGGGGAGAGAGACATGCTTTGCCATAGCTGAGCAGAATGTATCTTAAGCCAGCCAAAGTGCTGAGGCCACACAATGCGTTTTCTCAAATTATTTCCCCGTCCCCTCTCTTCAGGGAAACTCTTAAGCTGCAGTGTGGAGATAGCTGCCTCCAAAAACAAACCGGAGCTAAAAGAAATCAGCAGCCTTCATTAGTCAAGGGGATGGCCGACTTTCAAAACACACACACACACACACACACACACACACTGTTTACAACCTAAAGAAATTCTGGAGGCTGTTTGGCTACGTCGAGCCGAAAAGCGAGTGACGTCTCATCAGACTTCATCCCCTGTTAATTAGGCTTTTAGACTGCGAGCCAAGGTGAGGTTTAAAGAGCGATTTGTTCAGCCGTGATGACTTTGCGGTCCAATTTGCGAAAGGTCAAGGTAGTAGATGTTTGGTTGTCAAAAATGGCACCGAAATGTCATCGGTGCCAATGGATCACTTTTGATAACGTGATAGCATAATATACAGCGTTCTCATTAGATGGGTCTTTGTGGCTTTTGAAGACGGCTAAGCTAATTGTGAGAGACTGAATGTTGTGATAATAGAGGTTTTAAGCCGTTATTTAAGATCCACTGATGATTGACCAGGGTGCGGCTTGGTGCAATCAGGTTCTGGACCTGAACCTAAAAACCTTCAGGGTAATGAAATGCTGTTTATTTTATGTTTTACTCTCTGTCAGTGCAACCTACCAAGCTTCTCTATCATTCAGCCGAATCAAACGAGTGCTTCTTCTCCACCCGAGCTTTTTTCTTTCATCATGCGGGATGAAAAATAGAAATGTAAAATGTTTCTTTAAGGAGAAACGGCCCGACTTTCCTTCCAGCGGAGGAGGAAATCACCTGGATCAAAGTGTGCTTTGGCACTGGGACGTGATCAAACTGCTCATGTCTTTAAATGAAATCACATGTGATCGAGTGGCGGGGAGCTTCCACAGCGGTGCCACGGTATTGTTTCCAAAACTCCTTTAAGCAGTCAAAATGGAAAACATTTGCTGCGCTTGAATTTTCAGAACAGAGGGAAAGAGAGAGGGAGAAAAAAGTGAAGACGAAAACACCACGACGAGTAGAAAGTAATAGTAATTAAAGCTGAAGGGAGGGTTTTGAGGCAGGGCTGCGTGGCGTTCTGTGGGGTACGTCTGGTTTACCATAACAGCATCCAGGGCCAATTGTCAGGGTGGCCAGGATGATATCATGGAAGGGAGGGGTGTGTGGCTGCAAATCAGCTTTGGTGGCTTAATGAAAAATGGCAGGTAGGGTTCAGTTCCACCAGGAGTGGGCAACGGGACACAAACACACTGAGACTCAGTCGGGTAACCAGGGAGGCTGAAATAGCCCGTGTGTAATCAAAGGTTCGAAAACTCGGGATCACTCTAGCTGCCTCTGAACATACAGGGATTTGTCTTAGTGGCCATTGAGTCAGCAGGACCAGATTCCCCTTTAATTGCAGCTCACAGTTTGTGTATGTAATTGTTTTGTTTGTTTAAAGAAGCGGCTGCCAGCTTGGGGCCGCAAGACAAATGTAATCACAGGATGATTAATAGGACAAGAAAGCAGCGAAAACGTTCTTCTGCTGCACAGAATTCTCATTTTTTTGTGAGAAAATGAGTTCGGATGTGAAGTATTTAAAGATGCATTACATTGTTGGATTGCTTTAAGCATGGGGACACACCATGTTTTCAAGCATATGTGTCCATGTAACTTTCCAGTGTACCGTGAATCCCTAAAGGGAAAAACATTCTCTAGATTGGTCAGACTTGAGCAACCTGTGACAAGAGGTTGCAACTGCACGTTGCTTCATTTTAAGGAGTCTGGAGCCATAAAAGATTGGGACAGACTGTGTCAAAGGATGTTGTAATGTAGGTAACAGGGACAGAAAGTCAAGCACACTGCAAGAGAAAAGAGAGACAACACACCAAAATCACATCTTCAGTCGACTCACCTGTACCGTTTCCAACTGCCTGCAAAGTGGCATCAGGCCCCAGGGTGTCGAAATCATCTTTTATTTCATCTGCACAGACACAGAAAAGAAGAAAGAAGGGGTTGTGGGGGGGTGGGGGAAGAGGGGTGAGTACCTCAATGTACCATCCGAACCAACAAACGCGACAATGAGGCCTGTAAGAAGAAGGTATGGAGAAAGCAATAAAGGCACTGCTGTGCATCGCAGCGTGCCGCGGCTTTGTTCGGCATGCTTAATGAATGCTATCATCTGGGCCAGACAGTGACTTATTTACCTTTAACATGACAACAAGCGGCGGGGGAGGCGAAGAAAGCTTCAATCGCCAAACAGAGCGATTAAATACAACACGGAGCACATCCACCTGAGCAATCACAGAGCTCCAGCCAACACGCAGGCTGAGCTTATTACTCCCTGGCTGTGACGCTGCTGCAATCCTCTGCATGCAGGATCACGCTTGTTTTATCGTATGTCATTTGGTGGATGCTTTTATCCAAAGCTGCTCTGAGTATTTTTTTTTTTTTTTTTTGATTTGCCACAACCCCCCTGGCAGAGAGTTAGTGCCTTGCTACCAACTAAAAAGAATACAACCCTGAACCACAAATGAAGAGTTTTAGTTGCACAAACATTTCTCAGGGCAGAGCTGCTCCGGAGGCAGAAATAACCTCATTGGTCGGGATAAACCTCAGGTGGGTGGAGACAAAGAATTAATGTTGTCTGGTGAAGTATGTCAGAATGAAACGGACGACATCTAAGGCAGCTGTTATTCCAAAGCCTTGCACTCATGATACTACAGGGAAGAGTCGTCTGTAATCTGGACGCCTTGACGTCTCTTTAATCAACACTTGTGCTATTTAAGTTTTCGAGATTTGCATCAACCAATCAGTTTATTTCTGCGAGCCCCCCGCAGGAGCGCTGGTTTAAGCCGAGCAGGTTCTCATTGCCCATCAGGGTAATGGCACCCAGTCTGTGCAGATAGTGTCCTGGCACAGGTGAGGCGGCTGTAAATAACCGGTGGACTGACAGGCTCATAAACAAACCCTCCTCTGACAAATGAACCCCCCCCCCCCACGGTCGACGAGAGGACACTGACTGGACAATCAGCTTAAGGAGTCCCCGGTCCCCTCCTTCCTGCCTCGTCAGTAAAAATTAAATCAAGGTGCTTCCGAGAACACGGGGGCTTTGTATTTTTAAAGAAATGAACAAAAAACCTGCATTGTGTGCCTCGCACGCATCTGTTCTTGCTCTGCTGCTCCTGCAAGGACGTTACAAGCGTTGCATTGTGAAGATTTCATTTTTTTTTAACCCATCCACAGCAGGATCTGATCTATCTGACTCTCCCGTGGCTGTTAAACCGGGATGAGCGCCGACAATAGAGAAAACCTGGCTGAGAAATTACAGGAAAGGTGGTGGGTGTATTGTTGATAATAATGTTATCCTGGTTACATTACATGACACAAAAGCCACAAAATGAATTTTTATTTTTAGTTGAAAACAATGGACTTAATAGTTGTGGAATGCTTTGTGCGGCTTGCAATTCGGGGTTTTCTTGAAATTAAAGATTTGGCTTCTGCGGTGAAATGATAAATACCCCTGTCAATGGCTCCCGAGAATAATGACAGACTCTTCTGGATGGGTATGTCCTAGTTTAACTTTCCTCTTGCTCGGATTTTTTTTCGTCTTTCTTTCCTGTACATTTGATTGCACGTCTGCCAAACAGCATCAAAACCACAGTTGCAGTATGAGAAAATAAATGGGTTTCAAACAACATAAATTAAGCTATGACAAAACAAAACAGATAAAAAAAAAAGCCTCCGCCACAGATTAAAATATACCCACTAGTATCAGATATCAGCGTGTATGAAAACCTCCCCCGTCTCGCGCTGAGCACGGGCAGAACTCCCTCACATTTCTGTGTCCTCGTAGGCACCGTGTTTGCTTTGGGTAATCAAATTTGGCTGCATACTTTTGGTCTGACGCAAGGGGATGACCAGTGGGATTTACTGGCCCTCCACTCTCCCCTATTTACCTTGGACAACTTTTGTTATCAGTGGTCTGAAGGGAGGGACGGCTGCTTCCAGTAGGAGGTAGACTAATACCACGAACACCTCGCTGCTTCGGCCTCTGGCACACATGCGTGCATAAATCCATGCCAGTCCTGAGCTACATTCAACTGGGACAAAGTGTCATTGTGGTGGCTCGGGTGCCTTGTTGTTCTATAGGAAGACGAGGAGCTAATGTTGCTGCTGCGGAGGCTCCTTTAAACAAGATTTAATTAATAAGACATGATCGATTTCATGGCTTTATCTCCTTTGAGGATCGACATATTTCACAGTGTCATGAGTAATGTGTAAAAACGGGGAAAAAAGAGGGATTTGATTTCTTCTGGAGTCATTTACGCCACAAATATGTGCCTATTTTTGGGAGATGAAACTGGCCGTTAACTGCCGGAAAAGTGTGTTTTGTCAGTAGTAAATCACAGAAGACCTGAGGCGGTAAGGTACACACCTCCTTGAAGAGCGATGTTGAGGTTTTAGAGCCGACTCTGGACTCAGGAGGGGTCCAGAATACCTTGGCCTGACCATAATTCCACCTATTTTCATAGCAGCTCTGATGCTGTTTATTTTGAAAACATTCCTATTTTTATGGCCGGTCACCGCAGTCGCTTTAAAGTTCTGCCTTTGTGCATTTAGCCTCATTTATCCTGAATCTGTCTCACAATAGCTTCAGAGTCTCAGACACAAAAGCAGATTAAAACAGCTTCTTAAAAGCTGAAGCCATGTCTGATTTTTGTTGACTGAAGTTGTCAATAGCAGATATTTGGTGCCTTCGAATTGGAGCATTTTACAGCCAAAGAAAACAGTGTTTTGCTCTGAATTTTATTCTTGGCAGGGTGGAGGAGCATCAGAAACACTGCACTTATTGAAAAAACATGGGAAACTCCTGGATGCACTAGGTGTTTAAATGACTAATTAATAACTCCAAAACTTGATAAATGTGCAAAGAAAACAAGAACCGCTGTTTTTATCAAAAACAGAAGGCCGAATCTGGCAACAATGTCTCAAAACAGAACATTTCTTCCTCAAATAATGCGCCTTGAGGATGGAGCGAAAGTGCTGCTATAATCCAGCAAACATGAGGGGAAAAAAAGTGGGATTTCTACAGCCTGTGATTGCTGCAACGCTAAGTCAGAAATCCTCCTGACGCCCTGCAGAAGAGTTGAAACGGGGCAAAGGGAGAACGCAGGTGATTTATTTGAAAATGTCTGTCAGTGATAATGATGTCATGCTTTCCAGCACATCGCGTCCAGCCTCGCTGTGGGATGAAGGAATGTCAAGGACAACGCCAGACACAAGACTCTGATTGTGCCCTGGAATCAGAGGAGGCTTGGCGATAAACTTTTTCTTTTCTCGCTTTCTTCCTTACATGCGGCAGCCGTGTGACAGAAAATGCGTTGCTCCACGGCGACAAGACAATTTTAAAGCCTCACGACACATGAAATGAGTCCTCAGAGTGTCTGTTTGTCGCATTTGTCCCCATTTGTCTGGGTTTTTACTGCAAACTTCGCAAGACCTACAACGCTTCCAAGACCTGTGCAAAAACTCCTGATAGGGGAGTGACAAGCAAATCAGTCCGAGCAGGAAGGGGGGGGGGCTGCTAACTTATCTCAGGCCTAAGTTATGTGCTGAGGTATCACTGTAGACACTTAGGCACCGAGCAAGAGAAAAAAAAAAAAAAAAAAAAAAAAAAAACAGGCTGGGAAACACAGCACCCGCAAGATTGGGAAAGAGACTCCCAAACGCTCTAATGAACTTGACTTGCTCTCCGAAATATGTCAGACACTTTATCACACAAGAAGCATATTATCTGGGAATTGCAACATAGTTGAATTACAGACATTATGGCACCGCAGGTCTTTATCAAATAAACAATTACCGTATGCAACGACAGCTTGTTTATCCTTTATCTTGATTTATTTACCAAACTGTCTTCCCTCCCTCCCCTCAAGGAGCCAATATGAACTGTTATTTAGGAGAAGCAAATGTTGATACCCGCTAAGTTTTTTTCATCCCTAATAAATGTGCAATTTTCCCCCATATTAAAATTTAAGACTGCTGAATGTTCCTCCGTTTTTCGGCGCCGTGCACAGCTAGTTCATTAGCAGAAATGAATAGCGAAGCCCAGCTCATTTAAATTGGCTGTCTTACATGACTTCTCGCCATACTCTGTTCCTGTCACATGCTTCCAAGAATCATTGACTCTTATTATACATGTAAATGGCTATCATAAAAATAAAAATTTCATTTAAGATTGTTAATGACTTTTTGCAGCAGTCTGGCTTCCTTTAATGATTATACCCTGCCCCCTAATTAAAAGTATTTATCTTTCAAGCATCCGTGACTGGAGCCCCCGCAATCCAAGTTGCTCAACAAAAGAGGAGAAGACAGTCAAGTTTGGGAAGGCATCACCTGGCCGGGATTAAGCAGCTCGAAAGGGAGGAGGCATTACACGGCATGGAGTTGAAATACCAGAAACACTGATAGAGTTTGAGTCAAAGCAACCTCACATGCATCAAATCTCCTGCAGAACGAAACACTGAATCACACCGAGCACATTCTCACCTCCCAGAGATTTTCATTTTTCCGCAGCTCGCAGGCTTTTTTCTGTGAGGTTTTATACATTACTGTAAATATTTTTTTGCTGTTTGGCTCAGAGCGGGACTTTTCTCTAAGCATGAACCAAATGGTCTCTGTCTGTCGCTCACAAAGAAACTGTTTATCATGTCTGTCTGCTGAGGGAGCATCATCGGGGCTTCACCGTCAGACCTGGCTCAAGCAGTGTTTGCCAGACGCTTCGTGGGGTTTGTTTAAGTCTACTCGGGCACCAGATGGGTGGGGTTTACGGCATAAGACGGTACTACGAGTGGCAGGATGTGCACACATTCGCTAGAAAGTATCCGAAAGTCAGCTTAGTGGTTGTTTTTTTGATTGACAGCTCACCTGAACCCCACACATCTGGTAAAGCAGACAGAACAAAAGCTGTTTTTTATGTGTTTCTGGAGCCAGATCTGGGAGAAATAATGAAAAATGAAAGTTTTTGGGAAACTTTGTCATTTGCAATATTATAATTCCTATTTTGTGATACCTTATCTTCATCGTTCACCCTTTAATGTTGTGCTTTGTTTTTGCACAAAGGTCGTGTTCCTAAGTTAAAAGATATCTCACTCTGGAGCAAATCTGGGCGACAGATTGTCGTTTCACAAACATTTTCGCGGAGGCTAAGATGATCTGACTGGTTCAGAGCCTCACTGGGCAGAGCCACAACTCTCAAAACTTACACTAAAACCCAAATTTAGAAAGAAGAGAAACCATCAGTTTGCCCTTTAGCCGACCAATGAGAGTAAATCTCTGCACCACGTGATCCGAGACACTCACCAGTACCGTCGACCGAAGCACTCAGCATGTCGTTGTCGGGCCAGATGTGCTCCACGCCGCTGTCCCGCATCTCGTCGTCCTCCTCCTCCTTGGTCAGCAGGCCGTGGCTCTCGGCCCGCGGGGAGGCCTCCGGGTTGGTGAGGCTGGCCGGGCTGCCCGTGCCGTTGATCAGGGGGTCTTCCTCGGACACCGGCATCTTGTCCTCCTCCTCCGTCTCTGAGCCCGTCTCCACCACATTCTCATAGTTCAGAGCTGCGACAGAAAGAGTGAGGAATCTGGTCAGTACAGGGGAGTTTTCCTTGGGTTCTTCTCAAGAAAGCTTGCTCATGCCAATCATTACCGGCAGCTTGAAATGCATTTGGCGTTTATATGAGTGTCAGCGAAGTGATCAAACATAAACGACAGAATCTGAGAGGGATTTCAGCTTGTTTTGGAAATTGAGGTTTATTCCCAGATTAAAAAGGTCACCCCACATCACTGCTTGGTCCAAGGCATAGGCGTTTCTTTTTTTTCTTTTTTTTTTTGTGGGTTACACCCCAATTACAGCATCCGCGACTGGAATCTGTGACTGAACCACAGCGGTGGGCAGACAGCTGTCGAGGAGATGCGAGCCAAAATAGCCACTAATTTTCAGTCCTGCTCACATGCCTTGGATGCCAACGAGCTGCACCTTTCAGGACGGCTCTGCTCCGGAGCATAGCCGTCACGTTTGAGATGCTCCGCATAGCACATACAATATTACAAATGTCGTTGCCATGCATACAAAAGGCTTAACCTATAGTTATTTAGATTATTCATCATGTGTACCCCTCGGATGGCTTCACATTTGCATTGCCAGTGAACCATGAACATAAATATAAATGTTTCCTAACATATGAAAATATAGAGACACAATGGGCTTTGAGGCCTATTGACTGCACACATTCAGGGAGGTAGGTTGACATACATACCACACACACACACACACACACACACACACCCTCAAAACTCCAGAGCAGCATCAGCAGGGCCCGCCCGGTTCCACAACACTCAAGTCCCAGACATATGCCTGCTTTTCTTAAAATAGACGGCCTGTAAATAAGGGCTGTGAACTCAATCAAAGGTGGCTCACGTGCAAATTAGTCACCACCATCGGCAGGTTCTCTGCGCAAGCTCACCGCAGCGTAAATCGTGGCAGAAAAGGACATCAGAAGACTTATTGGAGCAGTGCAGATGGAGCGCGAAGCGAGCCAGAAGCATGGCATCACATGGGGACACACCTCATTGGCAGCTTGTACAAGAATGTTCTGCGGTGAGAGCCAATCATGGGAGGGCCTGGAGTTTGAGGCACCATAGTGGAGAGGTGGAGGCTCTTTTTTAATGTGCTTTAGCTGAATTTATGATCCAGAGTAATAAAAAAAGCTGCAGGGAGCTCATAAGTCTATCATATCAACAGATTTATATCTAATAGCTCAGAGACGCCATGTCATGTTACACTTGCATGTAAATAGTGAAGAATATGCAAAACGCCTCACACTGTGGAAACGTCAAGCTTCATTATGGCGTTTTATGCGCCTTATTTTGCTTCATGATGCCTTAAAGTGTTCCTGCCTCTCGAACTTTCCCAGAATCAAGAGCGCCAACCAGATGAAGTTCATGCATGACATTTCTGAGGACATTATACATATCAAAAGATAAGCCTCCCCACATCTCCTCCTAACACGTTTCCGTACGATTGACTGGTCTGCACTTGCCTTCAGCGAACAACTGCACAACAGGTGCAAATTAAAATGAAAACAGGGCTTTCAAACGTGGGAGGGGAGGCCGAAGGGGAGGAGGGCGGCAGGCAGGCAGGCACGAGGGGGGAGGAGGAGGAGGAGGGTGGGAGTGCGGTGACCTGCCTCGAATACCAATCGACGGAAGAAACAAAACCTTTTCAAGAGGTGTGATCACAAGGGTTTAGGCAAGTTCAGACTCAGTAATGCTCCTTGGAGATGACAAAAAAGGCAACTGAGGCTGGAGACCCAGGAGTGGAGGGAGACGTTAGGGATTCCTGGGTGGTCCACATCTACCTTGGTACAATTGATATTGTGCCTTTACTCAAAAGAGAAAAGCCATTATCTGTTTAACGTCCAGACGATAAAATCAGTCCGTCAAACTTCTCTCAACTCCACGTCCCTTCAAAACAACAACAACACGATCGTTTAAGAATTCACCTCTCTGCGCTCCTTCACCCCTGAGGTTTTGAACTTTTCTCAGCACATCCCATCAGCTCTGTGTCCCCCAACTTCTAGAGGAGGGGGCAGCCTCACGGGGCCGGTAGAACAAAAGGCCAAGAGGCTTGGGAAGCTATCAACCCGTCGCTGTGAACCTGATCTCTGGATGCAGATTCAATGACGGCGGAGCAGGGGCCGGCTGAATGAAATTATCTAAGGCTGGACAGGTTTTAAAGGGCCCATTCTTCCCCAATAAAAGGAGCGAGGGAGCTTCTTTTTGTTTAGCAACACATCCACCACAGCAACGCACACCGTCCTGACTTAAATACTCCCACGTTGGGAATGCAGCGTTCACAAACTTTTCAGGCCGCGATTGAGAATTTAGGTCTTCAAAGTAAATCCTGGAGAGGCAAAGTGGGGCTTTCATTTTTATTTTTGTCACCAGTTTGAACCATTTTCTGTCTCCTGCTGTTTTTTTCTTATCTCTCGTGACGTCTCGTCCCCGAGTTTCTGAACAGATTTAAGCGCGGGGGCGTTGAACTGTCTCTGAAAGCTACAGTAGACGCAATCTTCTCCGAACGTCAGCTGTCTCCTCCGCATTCAACGTATACCTCCAAGAAGGCAAAATGACAGTGGGGTGCTCGTCAAGTCAAACGCGTCGTATTAACGCCGAGAAAGCCGCCATTGTTTAGGTGCCACCGCTGACAAGAGCCTCTCCCTCTGCGAGCATGAAGCATCTATTGGTATTGTGTCACACAACAAAGTAATTCTAACCTACTAATATTTTGCAGGCAGTTATTTCGCCTCCCCCCTCGAACCTCACTCTTAATCAGCCTTTTGTGTTGCCGAGGAGAGAGAAAGACAAAGAAAAGATAATGTTTACTTCTCAAATGCCTCTCCTCTTCTCTCCTTTTCTTACCTTAAGTGTCATCCTCGACAAAAGCAATTACGGCTGACGTTTTACAAACTCGCGCTACCTGTTTGATATTGCTTTCTTCTCCCGTCTCTTTTTTATCTCTCCCACCGTTTAAGGTAAATAAAAGGAGCCTCTTTGACTTGAGTTTTTCAGATAATTAAAATGACACATGTAACAGCGCAATTCTTGTTTAATATTGGGTTTTAAACTATCTGACATAACCCTTTCACGGGCCTGGCATTATTCTGTCACTCACGAGAAAAGCACAGAGAGGAGAGGAATATTGTATATTGATTAGGATGGCGAGACGCATCAGCAGTGACAGGCAGAGAGAGAACCAGAGAGCATGGGAAAAAGTCTTATTAAAACCTCATCATTTCTTTGATGAAGATAAAAAAAAAAGAAAAAAAAAAAACAATATTTCAGCTTTGACAGTTGTATTCTGCAGATACTGAGAGCCAGTGGAATTAATTTAGCGCTGGGAAACAAACTCCAAATCTTAAATGATTATATTTACACAGCGTCAGGTTTGACAGTGAACAAACGACCGCAGCGATAAAAAAAAAACGGCTTTAATGTTGGAGTCTGCAGACAACTCGCTTCGTGTGCACGTTCGACAACAGTTGTCTGACCACATGTTGCATTCAAAGGCACCCGAAGTCACTGACTTGCACCTTTGATGTTGAACCCTGTGCATCTGTTTGTCAAAAAACTTTGCATGGATGGTATGTATATGCATGGAATTTCTTTCAAGCTGAGAGACACATCATAAAACCTCACAGAACGAGCTTCTCGGAGAAGTGACCAGGGCCTTGGTCAAACTTTTAGATGTTCAATGCTGAAATAGCAGAATTTAGCCACATGTGTTCACAACACCCTTACTTCGCTTAATTTCAAGTGGAAAAAAAGCTGCAATTTGCAAGGTTGCAGAGATGTGAGGGGGAGGTGAAGACGAGTTTTAGAAGATTTCTCTCAAGTACTGCGAAATCTGAGAGGAAGGGAAACTTTCCTCCAGCCTGCGACGCATCTCAACTTAAAAATCCTACCTTCTGCAGCCGCGAAAGCCAGGTTCAGAGGTGCTACACCTGCTCTCTGCCGAGGAAAACCATTTCACAATGCTAACAAGTATAATCACATTTATTTAACGATCCCAAAGTAGTCGTCCAGAGCCCCGAGGAGGCTGCACTAAAAGCCCTTCCTGCTCGAGTCTCAGAGCCAGAGAGAGAGAGAGCTCTTTCTGTTCAGCAGGCCAACGGTGGAGGTGATCGCTGCGGGGAGAATGACTAACACCCACATTCGCGCTCTCACGCTAACCCCGGCTGACTTTTTAGTCGAGTGTCGAGGCTTAGCTCCAGGTGACACGCTCGGCCTCCTACGCCGATAATGAGCCAGGACATTCTCCCTATTGGACGATAACTGCTCACGCTCGCTTCCTGTCTCATGAATGTGAGCCAAGCGGATCACCTGGATGGCTGCGAGGGAGATGGGGAAGCAGGAGCGCTCTGTTGGTCGGTGTGTGAGTCTGTGAGTGTGTGTGTGTGTGTGTGTGTGGGAGGGCATTAAGGTGGAAGCGAGGTCGCTGCCTCGTGGCTACGGCCAGCGGTAGCGGATTCTCACGATGACCTTTTGTCTGCCCTTGTTCCTGTCTGCAACAGTTTAAGCACTTCCTCGGGTAAGTCTTGATGGAAACCTCACACCACAGCTTTTCAGCACACACATCTCCTTGTTGAAGGAGCCTTCACTGGTTTATGTTTTGTCATTTGCTTCGCGTAACCTGATTTTTTAGAATCATTTCAAACTTTTTCTTGATATATTCTTGCATTTGCTTCCAAAATAAGGGTTTGAAAGTGTTTGAAAAACACTGTCATCAAGAGGTGAATTCCTTTATAAAATGCTTGAGAAAATAAAATTGCCTGCTGAACAATAATATATTATAGATAATGCATCCTCTGCGATTGATTTTCCTTCAAACCGGGTACATTAGTGCCATTCAGGAGTGAACTCCAGCCCAAGTCAGGCCAGACAAAAGAATAGCAGACGTGTTTGGATATTTTGTGCTATCTTGTCTCAGTATAATGGTGCGATCGAGCACAAGGGGCAAATCAGGGCCAAGTCGGTGAAAGGACGGTGGCAGAGGGCAAACAAAAGCTCTGAAAAGAGACAGAGAGAGAGTGAGGGGTGAGGGCCGGCGAGGGGAGGGGGCGACTCGGGAGAGACGATGAATGGTGAAAACTCAGTGAAGTGTAAACGCAACCTGGGAGTGTATGTGTGCATGTCTGGGCGCTCTGTGTGTGTGTGTGTGTGTGTGTGTGTGTGTGTGCATACAGAGGGGGAGGGGTGTCGCTGACATGAGGAGTGAGTGTTTGACTGATATGAGTTGTTGAGTAAAACACTGTTTTACAACGTATGTGTTTAAGAGAGGTTTTTTTTTTTCTCCAAAACTTTATTAAAAATGACAAGCGAAGAGCAGAAAGTCGAACAGGAAAATAAGTCTCTTGTGGTGAGAAGCCAGCAGATAATTAACTTTACGAAGCCCAGCGACCAAAACCGACAAGTACGTCGCATAAGAAGATCAAACCTGAGCGTTTATCAGCGTTCACCAGCAGTTATCAGGATGCCAAAACGTCTCAAACA